>NC_081426.1:4901797-5201797 GCF_949786415.1 Peromyscus eremicus | reverse complement strand
CCCCCTTTACTCCGCTTTCAGTCAGTGCTTTTGAAGCTGTTCCTTTATAAAAGTTTCTATGCTTTTGCTTTAATCCATGCTGATTTTTGTTAATTTTGAAACTGCAGTTCTTACTTTAAAAATCCCTGTATTTGTAAATACATGTAATGTTTATAAATAGAAGAAAGACAAATAAATGCACATGCCTTTCTTGTTTTGGATCTGAAGAAGTTTTCAGTCAGATGCACGTGTATCTGAACTCATGAAAAAGGGGATGGAGACAAATGCTTATATTGTTTAGGTGTGAGAAGTATAATAGGATTTTATAGATATCAGTGGAAAAAAAGAGTAACCATGTATGTACACAAATATGTTTTCTACCATAGTTTTACTTTCATTTGTTTTCCAAGACTTTAGACTTTTTACTAATTAGATAGAACTTCTACTCTGGATAGTTTGGTTTTACGTTTTAATCCATTATTGAACACATACATGCTCTTCAGATTCCTGTCTGGTTTGCATTAGTGTTCCACAGCTTCATTGTCCAATGTTTTGTTTAATTGAACCATTTTGCCTTTGTTCCTGCTCTGTAACCAAATGGATTATAGTGATGTTGAGGTTAGACAGAGGCTAATGTTGGTTCTCAGCATTTCTCTGGGCGATGAGTTACACAAAGGTCTCAGCCCACTTTGTGCCTTTAAAGAAAATAGTATTGTAAAAATGTTCAGTACCAGCTACACTCCAGGTACTCTAGTGAGCACACTGCCTACCTTGAGCCACTCTGGAGTAGCTCTGCTACTCAAGGGACTGCATTTTTACAGAATGATGTATTTCAAAGGATATTGGTTTTCATTGTAGAGAATTCATGCATTTAGAGCAATTCAAAGCCAAAACAACCCAGTTTGAGCTATGTGTTTAAAATATTATTCATCTTGAATCATGCCTGGGTTAAGTGTCAGAAGCTATATTTTGTGCAAAAAGGAAATTTATTGCTAAGAGACCAGTCCATACCTGTGCTTATACAGCATTTTCCATAGGTTTAATCTGAGTGTATGAACTAATATCAGCCAGATTGTTGTACAGTAACATTACTGATAACAAAGGAGAAGTTCATTGAGGAGAAAAACAAATAAAGGATGCATAAAAACCTCATACTGTATGAAACTACAGAAATGGATCAAGGAATTTGACAGGAAGTTTAATGTGTACATAAGTAGATGCTGACAGAAACATGCTGTGTGTGCCAAAGGTTCCAGTGATGGAAAAGCGAAACATAGTGCTCACTGACCACAGCATGAGCCTTGACACACATTGTAAATAATCCTGAGATCTATGGCTGCATTAAGCACTGGGCTGCTGTATTAACTGCAGTAAATCTATAGCAGGAGGAGATGCTGGCATGCAGAAATTCCTGATTAATTTCCTCCATGTAGTAGAAGGAATGGTACCCTCCCCTGCACCCCATAGCCCACCTCTGTGTGATCATTTTTTATTCTCTTTTGCTCACCAGACTTGTGTGTGTGGATACTTCCTTCAGTACCGTCAAGTTAAAAGCACACGATGCTTCTGGTAGAAAGCATGTGATCACTGTCAAGTTGAAGGCAAAGGTACGTGCCTTGTTATTATGGTCAGGAAATACTTTGAGAAATGAACTCTGGATGTTCAATGTTTAGAAGTCCTGGTTTTTTTTTAAATGACATGGCTGATTTTAAAAATTGATTGTAGAAAGCCTTAAGGAATTTATTCATCCAGTTTCCAAAAGTCTAGATATAATTTCCTGTCACAAATTTACTCCAAATTTCATCAAAATGCAGACATTATAATCAAGAAATAGTCAATAGCCCCCCTCCCCCAAGCACCATGACATTAGTGTTGTAATTTCCTGTTTAAAAAAGAAAGAGTAATGAGTCCCCTGTCCTCATAAACTTCTTCTGAGAAAGTCTCTTGCCTCTACTTCTGACTGAGTTTTTTGTAGTTCTAATCTCTTTCCTCACCCGACCCCCTAACACACACGCACACCCACACACACATGCACACATACAGAGTGCATACACATGCATGCACAGTTTATTATTTATTTTGGCTAAAGTTTTTGGGTGTATATATTCTAAGAATTTAGAAAGGTTATGGCTTTATAAGCTTGTGTATGCTAGTGATCTATAAACAGTCACAAAACATTTGTTTTATGTTTTCATTTCATCTTTATGTTTCAGTTCTAGATTGGGAATTTTAAGAAATAAATATGAAAGCTCAACATATTAATCATTCCCTTAGTAACAATTGGGGAAACATTGAAATTTCAAGGAAACCAGGACATTCAGATTTTTATTGTTTCTAGTAGTCATCAATCAATCCTATTTCAGAAGATTGTAGTGATGAAAAGATCAATTGTATTTGTCCTTTATAAAAATGAGTCTGGCATTTAAGGTTTTCAAAAGAGAAAATAAACAAACATATAAAGCTGTATTGGGTGGCACAGAAAAGTTGGTATGTCTTAGTGGCTCCAAGAGACAACTTCAGCAGCGACTCACTTCTCCTGCACACATAGAACATTTAGGTACAATTTTAAGACACATCAACAAATTAGTTGGATATGAATCTAATTAGTTTTTAAAATGAGTTAGAAGTTTGTTTCATTAAAATAATTTTAAGTTTTTAAAGATATGTTTCTAAAAAAATGGAAGAATTCATCTTTTATCCTTACAAAAGGTCACATTTAGCCAGCAACAGTGGTTCTGCCTCTTCACTCACATCACTGTTTAGATACTATACACTGAGGAGACTTGCTTTGGTGCTGGGAAGGTCAGAGCCCATGGTTTTAATACATCTGTCCTCAGGGTGAAAGCTCGTGTGCTTGTTAAGCAGATGGTGCTTGTGTCCACACTTCCTTCTATTTTCAGAGACTTCCTTTATTGTTTATTAATTTTAAGTATTGTGGGGTTCAGTGTAGAAAAGGTTTTTTTTAAATCTATATAATATTAACATCATTGGTGATATTGCAAACGGTGATGTGGACATTAGTATGTTCCATTATGTCTATTGCTTTAAAATACAACTTTACATTGTAGATGAGCTTTTTCTGTGTCTGTTTTACAGCTGTAGTTTCACAATACTTACTACAGACAGACACTGGCAGAGAAAAAAACAAAACTTTATTTGAGATGGGAGGAGATGGGGGGTTGTATCTGAAAAAGACATGGGGTCTTAATCTTATGTTGGTGGTCTTTATTAGACTTGTCTATTTAATTTAGATTTATAGCTATGTCAAGGTTGTCTTCTGTAGCTAGAGTTTTCCTGCCTGGCCCACAGTCAGTACAAATCTCTCTCACCTGCCAGTCCCACAGCCTCTCAGACCTGACCAAGTAAACACAGAGACTTATATTGGTTACAAACTGTATGGCCGTGACAGGCTTCTTGCTAACTGTTCTTATATCTTAAATTAATCCATTTCCATAAATCTATACCTTGCCATGTGGCTCGTGGCTCACCGGCATCTTCACATGCTGCTTGTCATGGTGGTGGCTGGCAGTGTCTCTGACTCAGCCTTCCACTTCCCAGCTTTATTCTTCTCCTTGTCCCACCTATACTTCCTCCTGCCTGACTACTGGCCAATCAGTGTTTTATTTATTGACCAATCAGCAACACATTTGACATACAGACCATCCCACAGCAGTCTTCAGTATGTGATCTCTTCATCTCTCCTTCTCTTTCTTCCCCACTCAGTATTTAGGCCTAGGGATAGCAGTTAGGAAACATTAATCACTAAAGCTATTTGGTAAGATTGTAGAATATAGTATTTTAACCCAAACTATGATTTTTTAAAACAAACCTTAAAGAGTGCTTTTTTTTATGTATACAAACGTTTGTTTCTTGACTTGACATATATTAAATACGTACATTTTGTTTTGTTTCATTTTTATTTTTGAACACATACTCTTCTAGTTCTACCACCCTCCTCACCATCCCCAACCACAGTGAACACAATAACTGATTTGGACTAGACAACTCCTGTTAAAAATAAATAAATCCTGTAAAAACAACTCAGTGTGTGTTAGAGGCTGAGAACTTGGGCTTTGTGGTTTGGGTGTGTTTACTTGGGGGCAGCCTCCTTGGTTAGAGCAGATTAGGACTTGGTTAAAATGTGATACAGAGTAATCGACTGTAGAATCTAAAAACTATTGCAACAAATATATGTGCTTAATGGCATATAATTCCTTGAAAATTTATCATTTGGCTTGCTTCAAGAGAGATTTACAGAATTATTATACTGAGAAATTATTAAAACTTACACTTGAAAAAATTTTTTGAGTCAGAGTCTCACTGTGTAATCCCAGTTAACCTGGAAGCTGCTGCATAGACCCGACTAGCCTCCAGCTTGTGGTGACTATGCTTCTGCCTTCTGGGTACCAGGGCTACACATGTGTGTCACTTTGCCCCATTCTTATATGCAGAGTATTGTTGTCAATATGATTTCCAAAATAGAAGTTTTCAGGCTGGAGCTCTAGATCAGTTGATTAACTGCCTTACCCAAGACCATGGATTCCATGCCCAGCGCCATCAAAACATGCAAAAATAACAATATAGTTTTTATAACTACTGCAAATTGGTATTACATATATCCTGAAAACTTAAGAGCCATCCTGACTTTGCCTGGGTGGGTTTGGTACATTGTATTTAGTTCCACACTGTAATTTAGCTACTGTAGTCCAGAAACTATTTTGAAAATGATTTTAGACATGATGATTCATTCCTGTGATCCTAGCACTTGAGAAGTTGAGGAAAAAAATTGTCCCAAGTTTGAAGATAACCCAGGCTATACAGTCAGTTGAGATCCAATGGTAGACTGGCCTACAGAGTGAGACCCTATCTCAAAAGCCCAAAAAGGAAAATAAAATTAATATCGATATAACTTTATATTTTTATAATTCATAATAAACCCCTAAACACATAAAGTTGCTTTTTTTATTCTCTTCATTTCCCTGAAGTTTATTTGATCAAATTGGTGTTTCATGTAAGTAATAGTAATATGTATATTACATCCTTGTATTTATTGAACTTCAAGCAAATATGCAATAAAACCACTACATACAGATCAGTTTAATTCGTTAGAGCCTGGTGTGTTTACACAATTATAAATATACACTACAAGTGTCATCATCTCACAAATGATACAGAGGACTTGCTTGTATACACAGGGTTATCACCAATTCAGTTGGATTCATTTGTTTAAATTTTGGGTATGGATCTCCATGTCATTTTACTTGTAGTATTTACTGTACTGAATCTTAGTTAAATGTAGGGTTTTACTCTTCTTAATGTAATGAGCCATGTACGTACTTGAGGACATTCAGGGTCACAGAGGCTTCATGTAGAATACCACGCCTTCCCTTATATTCTTATACTATCCACACTGATGACTTTTTAAGTTAGAACTGACACTGGCCATTGGTAGATCCCAATGTGATGAATAACAACCCAAAGTGAATCAAATTTTTTATTTCTGACCCAGGGAGGTTTTGAGGGTACATATTTTATCTTTTAAACTTTTTAATATCTATATCTATATCTATCGATCATCTATCATCACTCTATAGTGTATGTACGCCATGGTACACGTGCTGAAGGACAGCCTTTGGCAGTCAGCTCTCTTCTTCCACCATGTGGGTTCTCTGGATTGAACTTACAGTGTCAGCCTTGGTGGCAAGCCCCTTTTCCTACTGAGCCATCTGGCCACCCTGCATATTTTTAACGAGTCCTGATAATTTAGAGGGAATAGATCTTTATAACACTTTAAGTTCTGTCATTTTCACATGTGTAAGCCTGAGAAGTTAAATGTCCCCTCTAGGATTGTAAGAGGTAAGTAACACAGCTGGAACCGGAGTGGAGGGATGGGGGCAGTTGTGAAGGGTGTGGAGACAACTCACATAACTTAAAAAAAGTAAAGGTGTACATATTTTTGCCTCCATGGTTACAGCCCCTGCTCTGAAGTATAACCTGGAATATTTTGAGTTGCCTGAATATACTCCATTTTCCTTAGCCTGATCTTTTGTTTTCTTTTTCTTGTTTCATATTTAAACATTATAACATTTTTCTATGTATTTGTGTTAATTTTGTTTCTAGCTTTATATAACCAGATAAAGTTAATTAGTATGTATAGATACTCACTTCATTCTAGTCAAACTTACCTTGAGAGCAAAATGGTAATTCTTTGGGAAACACTGAATTCAAATATAGTTATTAAAAAAAAGTTATAGCTACACCTTCTCCTCCTCCTTCTGTCTCTGTGACTTCCCCAGTGAAGTAATGAAAAATCAGAGACTGGAAAGTAAAGCCTGGAACTTAAAATAGTTTGCCATAGAAAGCTTTTTAAACTCATTCTCTTCTAAGGAATTTAGCTTTTTAATGGCAAGTAATGAGTATTTTTAATTATAAATGACTTCGAAGATTTCAGAATTATATTTTAATTGATTTTGAAATAGAATTCTCTAATAAGAAATTTAATTTTAAAAACAACTATTTTTTATCTTTGGTAACTTAGAAACCTGATTTGTTCTTATGACTATCATTTCTTTTTATATAACCAAGTAATTAATTCTCTAGTAGTTTTACCAATCTAAAAATTTTTTCATGCTTAAAACTGTAAGTTTTATTTTTCCCTAATAAAATAGAAGATGTTTCATCATTTCTGTTATCTTTTTGTTTTTATTTTTTTCCTCTTCTTAATATGAGTAGTTGCCTATTATGGGAAGTCATATTTCAATTAATAATTACATATAGTCACTGTTGTGTGCTTCTTGATTATTTAATGACACTGTCTAGTCAGTTGGTGACTGAAGCTGATTGAGATTAAATTTATGACCAGGAAGAATTAAATCACAATTGTTTTAATCTCTGTTTAACCGTCAGCTTTGGTCATCCCACACCAGCAGCGGTGACCCTGACTCAGACCGCTGCTGGTTACTCAGCACTTTCTGGAACCCCTAGCTCACTGCCTCTTGTGCCCCCTCAGCATAGGGGACATTAATCACCCCGATATCACTATAATAGTACAATCACAGGATGCGCATGTGCATATTTAATATATGTTACACAAGTATTACATCAGTATATATGTTTGTAGTTATGACGCCTTTCCTAATGTATCTAGTTTTTCTGAAATGCCTCATGTCAGGTTGTCACACAGACACAGGAATGACCTATTTTCATGCTTTGTCACAGTACCCTGTAGAGCCACCCGATTGTGTTGTGGACTTTCCTGTTCCGTTTTCTGTTTCCTGGACACCACAGGTAAATAATAAAGTCTAAAATTATTAAATTATTTGTTTTTAAGCATTTATGTTAACCCTCCTGCAATAATTCATATTTTCCAAAAAATGAATGTCTGTTTTCTCTATCTATACATGAGCATGCACACACACTTGTCTAGATTTCATTACTTTAAGCAAACATGTAGAAGCTCTACTGATACACAGTGTTTTGTTAAATTTAAATCTTAAAAAAAACTCTTTAGAAAGCAGTGAATATAAGCAGGAAGTTTGTGGAATTTTGTATACTGTTAAATTGTTAATATTGATGACGTATATAACCTTCATAAGTGAAGAATGGAATATAAACTGTACTATGCCTTGTATCTGTGCTTACTCTACCTAGGCTAATTCAGTTTCCCAGTCCATCAATAGAGATCAGTATCTTTATAACAATGTTATAAACTGATGTTTTATATATATATACTTAAAAGGTGATATTAGTAGTAAAATATCTTTAAAAATTTGAAGGAGGACAGTGTCATGATGAGATTCTTCACTGTTTTCCTTTGCACCAGGTCAATTTTGGTACTTGATAGTACCTAGGACAAAACATCTCTGCTTGTTGATTGGAAAGTAAAAGCAAAGTCACAGTGACACTTTACAAGTGTTCTCTAAGTGGAATTCATCTATGTTTTTATTCTGAACTGTTTAAAAATATACATGGATAGTTATACTTTGGTTTTTAAAATGCGTGTATTATTATTGTATGTGTTGATGTGTGTGTGCATTTGTGTGCTCTATCTAGTGCACATATGGAGGTCAGAGTACAACTCGGTGGGGTTGTTCTTTCCATCTTTAAGTGAGTTCCAGGAATTGAACTCAGATTATCAGCCCTGCGTGGCAAGCTTTGCCCACTGAGCCATCTCTCCTGCCCATAAGTTAACTTTATAATGCTTAAGAGGACTTAGGTTTATATGAGGGTTTGAATAATTAATCAGATATTTTAAGTCATATTTATTTTTCTAATTTTCTTTTTTATAAACAACAACAACAAATCCCATTTCCTCTATTGGAAACTGATAAAACAGAAAATAAAAGGAAAATGTCTGTAATTTTCTTTTGGTACTAGATGTAGCTTATACATTTATAAAAATAATATTTTCTTTTCAACGGTTCATTTGCCTACAGATTGCATTAATTTTTCTTTAGAAACATCTTCTTCATTTGACCCTGCAAGCCTCATCTTTTAGTTAAACTTCTTTAAGGTCATGAGAAAACACTGCATCTGAATTGTATGACTCTTTCCAAGATGCTATGTAGAATTCACACTTTAATATTTATCTTGTGATGAGTTTCTGAGTTTTCTTTTTATTGTGGGTACTGTGTAAGTTTCCCTGAAAGGTCAGGAAGAGTATGTGTGACACCAAAATTAGTTTGGACTGCTAGACTGGAAACTGCTTGGGAACAGTTTATCTTAAATTTGGTGTTCTCGCTTTACACAAGCTTGGAGCCTTGGGCTTGTGAGTATGCAGTTAATGTAATATTATTCCATTAGAGCTGTAGGCTTGACTATTGGAAATTTCTTTTTGTAATAGCTCCAAGCAAACAGGATTAATTAGTAGTAAATGGAATGTAATATTTTTAAAATTTGTAGAAAATATTAAACTTCTTACAGTTCTGGAAAAATGAGGACTCCTTTTAACCCCCAGCTCCCACTGGACAGATGTTACCTTGTCACCTTTGCTTTAGATGTATATCTAGCATGCTCCTTTCTGTTAGAAATAAAATGTTCTTGGAACCACACTGGGCCTGCTCCCTCCTCTGGGCCTCATTTCTTTTGGGCTCTTTAATTTTCTAAACAGGACTCTCTTTCCCTTCAATTCTAAGTACGCTATCCTTGCTATCTTATGCTATATTTGAAGTGTAAGGTATTTAAATCAGTACCATTTAGTTGACTTCTTTAAACTCATCTCTGTGTGTCAGTTTACTCATTTATGCTATATGTTTTTATCTCCATCAGTAGGTTAATTTATTCACTGCCCTATTGGTAAATATGTCTAGTTTCTTATTATCAGCCTGCAATACAACACTTCTGTGTACTTCCCAGTGCATATGTATGAGGATTTCTGTATGGATTATTCCTATAACTGTTACATGGAATATGCCTCTTTGAGGTTACTAAACACTGCCAGCTTGCCTTCCCAAATTGGTTGTATAAGTCTGTACTTATATCAAGGCACACATAGTAATTCTTACATTACCATATTTTATTTTGATCTCAGTCTGCCTTTTATTCCTTACCAAGAATTGGTAATCATTGCTGTGCTCATAGTCTTAGCCTGCTAGAAGCCTTTTTAGAAGATATGCATGCATCTCTCATACTGTTTTGATACCAGTGCTTTCCTGGTTACATAGAATAGGAACATCTTTTCATGGCATCTGTTTTAACTCGGTGTATTATATGTTTTATGTTTATATGTCAAATTTTCAGAGTGGTCGTGTATATTAGTCTTAACAGTTTTGATTTTTTTTGTATGTCAAGGAAAACCTGTATCTTTTTGTCTGAAAAGATATAAACGCCATAGTTTGTTCTAACAGTTACAGTTGGTTCATATTCAAGTAGTATAGAACAGTCTGAACTTACTCTTGTCCACACTATACACGCAGTTTGGAGATGTCTTCATTTGTATCAGTCTGAGGTAATTTCAGTTTTTTTAACATAATACATATAAATTAAAATTTCAAAAGTTTCAAAAAATTTTGTTTGCATATAAGTATCGACCTATTTTTTGTGATAGAATATGAACTCTGATTCTCTTCAACATTAGAATGTTGGCAATGCTAACTTGTTTCTGGAAAGTAAGGTGAGAGGTGAGGTGACATTGTGTGTGGTCCTTTTTCACAGACTGGCTGGGGCAGTCCTGCTCTTACAGGTTTAGGTTTTTTTCTTCCCTTCTTTATTTTTAAACAATTTGATTCTTTTTTTTTTTTAACAATTTGATTCTTAAGCAAACGAATATTACAGTTGTAGTCTAGTAATAAAGTTGTATTTCAAACACTGTATATACAGACCACATAACTGATCTTACAAAGTCTTTGTCTACTTCTGTACATTTCTTCTCTGGCTTCAGTGTTCCTGGACTTTGAACTGGGAAGATCTTTATTTTCCTTTCTTTTTGTAACATAACAGACATGGCTTTGTGGCATCCATATTAAAAATGGGTAATTTTCCTTATGGTCCCCGTCTTCCTGCTGAGTTGATAATGTTTTGATGTATTTTTCTTTTGCCCTGATGAGAGGTCTGCTGCTGCTGCTCTGACATGTTCATTTGGATGACTAATTATAACGTGCACAGTGTCAAGCTGAAGATGGTAGGCTCTGTGCGTCATGACAAGCCCAGTAGCCGGTGCAGGTGTCTCACAGCGTGATCAGCAACAGCCAGTGTATTCTGGCTCAGAGGGGACGTTCTGAGTCGGAAGAATCAGCGGCAAGGGCAGGGCTGCTGCTGCTCTTGCTGCAGTGCTGTGTGCCAGAGAAACAGTGTCTGGATCTCTTCAGTCGCTCATTGTGTTTGCTCAGTACATCCTCCTTGCAGATTCTAGTGTAGAATCTAAGAACAGCTCATGATTTTCATCTCTCTTATACCACATGTGCTATGAAATATGTTACTTTTAAGATTTTTACACACATGCCATACACGTCAATATTGTCAACTGAGTGTGCTAATCTCAGATTTCAGCTAATTCCAGGTCACAGACTAATCAAAAGTGGCTGATTTCTACCTGGAAAGTGTGTCATTAAGTGCAGATTTGGGGAAGTAGCCTTGTCACAGGCAGTTGGAATATTTAATTTGATCGCATACAATGAGCAGTGGCCTGTGTATTTCCTGCCATGGAGAAATCTGATCCTCCTGGGACAGTGCCATGGATCAAGAAGAGTGGCAGTAGTGGGGAAGCCTCTGGCAGGCCGTCTTCTGATGACTGAAGAGTGTAATTACAGACAGAGTCCCGTTGACCAGCAGGGAACTCGGGCTTTTCCTCAACGCTGCAGACCCACAATTGGGCAGCCTCACTTCACTCTGGTTTATACTTTACCACTGTTTCGAACCTTTTTTTTTTTTTGAGACTGGCTGCACAGGATAGCCCAGGCTGTCTTGGAACTCGTTATGTAGCTCCAGGGGTCCTGAAACTTAGGGCAGTCCTTCTGCCTCAGTCTCCTGAGTATAAGTTATCAGTCAGTGGTGAGCGACTATGCTTGGCCCTTAAACGGTATAATTTCATTCAAGTTTCTTGGCTGCCTTTTGCCTCAGTTCTACATGCATGAACTTTTCGTCTTCACAGATGTTCAGGGAAATACACTTTGTCGAGAAACACAACTTCAGCAAGGCACAGTGCTCAGCTGTCTGCTCTAAGAACCGTGCGAGTTCTAAGGCTTTCCTGTGTTGCCTGGGTCAGAAAATTCATAGAACCAGAGTTTTCTTTACTCATAAATTAGTAAGTTTTATATGCTTTTGCTTTCTTGGCATATTATTTTTGTCATTGGTAGTATAAAAAAATAAAAGATAAAAGCCAAGAAAAGGCATCTTCTAAATTCTGTAATGTGGTAGAAAATGCAGTGGAGGGAGGAGGCACAGGGTCTTTCGGCCTCGATGGCCGGTTCGCTGTCTCTCTGCTTTCCTTTTTCAATAATATCTGTTTTAAAAGTACTGTGCCTTAAATGAAAAAAAAGGGGAAATGCAAAGAATCAAAATTAGAAAATTATACTCACCTGCTACATCATTATGTACCATGTGAAACTATGCCTTGCCATTTCTAAAATGCCAATAATAAAATATACATATTCAAATAATCCTTAGGGTCATGGGAGTTTTCCTCATAGTTGGGCTTAGTCCGTGGAATGAAGACTTTATGTGAACAATCACCTCTTCCCTGTTTGTTTCCTTAGGTCTTCCAGGTGTTCTGTAGTTTTGCTTAATTTCCCCCTTAGTAGCTAAAGATTTGTGTGGCAGTTGTAAATACAGGCTCTGACATTGCATCTTATCATTGTGTGGGTGTAGCACAAGTCCTAATTGGTCTTAATAATAAAAACCTGGCTGGGCGGTGGTGGCGCACGCCTTTAATCCCAGCACTCGGGAGGCAGAGCCAGGCGGATCTCTGTGAGTTCGAGGCCAGCCTGGGCTACCAAGTGAGTTCCAGGAAAGGCGCAAAGCTACACAGAGAAACCCTGTCTCGAAAAATCAAAAAATCAAAAAAAAAAAATAATAATAAAAACCTGGAGCCAGATATTGAGGTAAATGCTGAAAGATCAGTAAAGGAGCCAGCCACGAGAGAGACTTCTTACCTCTACCAAATCCTCAGCCTGGACCCTGCCTTATCACTTCCTCTCTCCTCCCAGCCATATCACTTTCTGTTTCGTCCTCCCAAGTGCTGGGACTAAAGGTGTGTGCCACCACTGCCTGGCCTTGAGTGGCTAGCTCTGCACTCTGATCTCCAGCAAGCTTTATTTGTAAGAACACACAAAATATCACATGTGGGTAACCTATTTATTACTTTAATTTTCTATCAAAATAAAAGTTACGCTTGAACATAGTTTGAGTTAGAATTCAAGGTATAGTTTAATTTTTTTCCATTTTAGATAAAGTAGCATTTCCTGCCTTCTTTTCCACTTCCTTCACTTTCTTCAGTGTCAGCCCCTTTAAGCTGTTAGCATATCCTTTTAGCATTTGAGTTACTCAGGTTTCCTGTCACTGGAATGGAGCATACCTGAGGTAATTTTTGTTTTGACTTCAGTTTTGGAAATAAGAGTCTGTGCTCCAGTACAGATCCATTGCTTTAGGTATCTGGTATACTTAGGTGTCTGGTATAGAGGCATCTCATTTTAATGGGAATGTGTAGCTTAGCAAAATGAGAAAAAGAAGGGTCCTAGGCCCTACCCCTGTTAAAATAGTGACTCTCAGTGGCCTAAGACCTCTCTCCAGGTCCAGCCTCTTTAGAATGTCCACTGCTGTGCAGTGCCACCATGCTGGGGAACATTACTAAAGCCTTTAATACAGTGACCTTTAGGGAAACATTTGGAATTCAAACAGTGGTAGTATTGTAATTTATGGTATTGTATGTTCACGTATGTATAGTACCATCTTTTTTAAGGCATTATCTGTAATTTTATACTATGAAAAGCAAGTTGTCTGTTTTTTTTTAACCTACCTGCACCCTCAAAGCATGTGTATTTTGTAGTGCCTTGATCTTCACCAGATAATTGCATTATAAATTTGATGTTAATATTCAGTGTTTCGATCATGAATTATATACTATGCAGAGATAAGCAATGAGTGGTTGGATGTCGGTATTTTTTCCTTTGTCACCTTGTTGTTGTTTTTTTTTTCCCCCACAGAGTTAATGTTTATCTTACTTTTCCAAATTGTATGTCCTCATTTAACACTGTCCCCAAGAGACCCATGATATATATGAGTAGATGACTTTAGTGGACAGATGGAGGGATGTCTTTGACTCTCACACAGTTACTTTCATAGAAGGGAAAAGATACGATTTTGATTGCTATTGATTTCAAAGATTATCAAAGTTAGCTTAAGCTTAGTAGAAAAATTGGAATCAGTACACATGAGATACTTCTGTGCAATAATAAAAGTTTTCTGTGAATGAAAGACCCACAGAGACTTATTTATGAGACAGGATGTTTATCAGATGACCCTCCCCCACCTTAAGGCACATTTGAAATGATCTACCTGCTCCTATTAGTAAGTTTGACTGAATTATAGATCTTCATAGTAACCTCCATAATTTGATTTTTTGGGGGCCAGAGTAGCATAGGAAAAGAGAAAACAAACTCTAAAAGGCTGGATCAATCCTGTCTGGGCACATTAATGTATGATGTTGTATAAACTATTTAATTTTATAAAAAGAGGGAAATAATATTTGTGTCATAGACTGCATATGACACAAAAATCATGGATTGGGATTATGAACAAAAGTCCTTTGGATTTGTAAAGTGTGACACAAATGTAAAATGTTTTACCTTAATGAGCTCTTAACATAGAGCTCAGAGGGAAAAAAAGTGTCTTTCATGTCTATGTGTATTATATATTGGTCTAGTAATAGCATATATGTTGTTACATTTATCTTAAAGAATTGTATGATGTTCCACAACAAAACATGGATGAGTGATAAGAAATTCCTCAATCTCAGTGAGCTGTGTGGGTGGGAAAGGTGACTAAACACATGAACAGAAGATGAATGTCCTGTTTTTTTTTTTGTTTGTTTGTTTTTTGTTTTTTGTTTTTTCAAGACAGGGTTTTTCTGTGTAGCTTTGCGCCTTTTCCTGGAACTCACTTGGTAGCCCAGGCTGGCCTCGAACTCACAGAGATCTGCCTGGCTCTGCCTCCCGAGTGCTGGGATTAAAGGCGTGCGCCACCACCACCCGGCTATGTCCTGTTTTTTTTATTGGCTAACATATTGCTTTTATTTAAACTAATATTTAATCTTTAGCATAAATTGATAAAATATTCATGCATAGCAGGTGCCTCAAATAAAAGAAAAAAAACTATCAGATTATTGTAAGTATTTCACTATTGGATGAAAAGAAATTATTTTAGCTAATATCATTGAAACACATATGCAATATTAACATTCTCCATCATCCTTTCTGGTAAGTTCATATTCTCTATCTATTATTTTTTAGTGGGCATACAAAGGAATGATTTTCATAATAGTATTGTCATGTATGTCTTATCATTGTACTTTACTTATATTTGCTGCCCTCCCACTCTACTCTTTCCCTCGACCTAGGACTAATTTCCAGTGGGTGGGTATTAGTGTACTTACACATAGGAGTATTTTCATATTGTAAAACGTTCTTTGGGGACCAGAGATATGACTCAGCAGATTAGCATGCTTGTCACCAAACCTGGTAAGTTGGCCCTGAGTTCAGTCTCCAGGACTCATGGAGTTAAAGGACAGACTTGACTGGAAGGAAGTGTTCTCTGACCTCCCCCTGTGCACTGTAGCATTTGTGCACACACACTCAGTGTGCTCTGTGTGTGTGTGTGTGTGTGTGTGTGTGTGGTGGGCGAGGTTCCTGAAAGCACCTTAATACATCCTTCTGGAAAATAAACATTCAGTTCGAAGATTAAAATCTAGCAGGTTGAAAACAGAATGGTGATCAGTTATGAAATGTATGAGAGACACTAGTTCCTTCTGCTAGGAAATACCTCCCCACACATTTTTTAGGGAGATAGAAATTGCATATTAAAAGCCCCTAGCTCAGTAGGCAGGCAGAGGGAAGCAGAGCTGCAGGAGGAGACAGTAGAGGCAGCAGAACAGTGTGTAGTTTTAAAGTGCTGTCAATGCAGTTAGTCCCCTGTCTCAGGCTGTGGGAAAAAGATTAGCAGCCAGCATACAATGCTATTCTTTCTATTAGTCCTTATTTTTTTTTTTTTTTTTTTTTTTTTAGTATATGTTTGGTGTGCATGAGAAAAAGTTCCATATAGCTAGCTTTTTCTTTGTCAGGGTATTGATAACAGAAAGTTAGACTGGTCCATGGAAGGGATTCCATTGGTAATGCTCATTCTACAAGCCTGAGGAGCTGTTTGGATTCCCAGCACCAGGTAAAATTTATACCTGGTGGCACTTGTCCATAATGCTAATGCTTTCAGGTAGAGACAGGCAGACCCTTAGATCTTGCTGAGAATCTGGGAGCTCCACGTGCAGTGAAAGACTGAGTCAAAAAATAAGGGGAGGGAGATGATGCAGGATACCTGGTGCTGCTCTCTGGCTTCCACATATGTGCAGACATATGCGCACATACACACACACTACACATGTCACACACACACAAAAATAGACATGTACATATACACATATACTACACATGTCACATACACACAGACAAAAAGATAGACGGGCTTAATTTTTAACCAATTGACTTGAATTTTTTTTTAAATAGTATAAAACATAGGATAGCTAAGGACAATATTTAAAATGCCTACTTATTTTCATCATGAGCTTGACAGACTTTTTCTTTCTTAGTAAAATTACTACAGCTGTCCTGTCAAACATGAGGTGACTGCTTCATTTATCCCCAGTAGCTCTTCACCTAAATTGAAAACAGGAGCAAATCCGTGGGATGGTCAGTTGCAGTTGAAATAATATCAGCACAAGAGAGACAGCAAGTCCTTCATGGATTTGCTTAACAGGAACATCATGCGGTTGGATAGATCCAGTCACACATATAACTAGAGATGCGTGTGAGGACATCATTGGAAATGCAGGTAAAATCAAATGAATTAGATATGTAGATTTATTTAGAGATAACTGATTGGAAATCCTGCAGTCAATATTAAAATTAAATTTCTGAAGTTCAATCTCTTCATGTTTTTACATTCTATGTAAGTCTTTTTTGAATCTCTCATTGATAAAGATAAAAATAGTTATTATAGGGTTTATCTGCAAGTATTGTAGAGAAATATAAAAAAATCAGAATGAGAAGCACCTGTTGCAAGTACTAGAAAATTATGCTATTAATTTAAGTGTCATCAGAGTACAAAAGCTCACATTCCAGGACTATGTGAACATTATTAAAATACTGGCAATAATAGTGCTTAAGAGGAACATGTTAAACTGAGATCTGCTTAAGTGACTGCTGTTATTGCTTCTCTTTGGGTATTAGGAAAGTAACAGAATGCTTTTAAAGATAAGAAGCACTGCACTTCGAGACTGGCAGTGTTCACACTTTAATGCTTAAGTGCTTTCCTGGTTTAACATGATTTAATAACAGCTATGGGGCAAGAGCCAATATCTTGGTTCCCATGTGTATGTCTTTCTTCCTTCTCCAGTGTTTGTACTCTGTATTTGGTAAGATCTCATTGTCTCCATTGGTGTGTGAACCAACTGCTCCTTTGTCTCTTCTTAGCGGTAAAGAGTACTGTTATTTTTGCCTAAGTTTTTAATTGTTAAGGAACACATTGCAGAGAGTACTGCTGAATCTATTACTGTCCAGAGATCACAATGAGTATTTCTTGAACTGGTTTATTGAGCTATAATTGACAAACTAAATGGGACACATTAAAAAATGTACATTTGGGTGAGTTTTGACAAATAATTGCCCATGGTTTCATCTCCATTCTTAAGATAACTGACATTTCTACTACGTTCACACTTTGTCCTTCCCCTTTGGTCTCCTGTCTTGTCCCTTCTGTCTTTGTTTCTCCTCCAGCTTCTGTCGCTGTTTGTGTCTTCTGTGCACTTCCCTGCCACAGGCTTCTTTCCTTCACATAGCTGTTTGGAGATTCCCCTTGCTGCAGCCTGTCCTATAGGTCATGCTCTTACTGTGAAGTAGTATGGATAGACCACATGTTATCACTCACTTGTCTGTGGACACTGATGTTTTCAGGAGTTGCCTAGACTAAGGCTGGGATGTGGCTCACTGGCTAAAAGTACTTGCCTTGCAAGGATGAGGATCTGAGTTCAAATTCCCAGAGCCCACAGAAAATCTGGACATGTAGTGGAAGCATTTGTAATCCCAGTGTTTCTATGAAGAGGAGCTTGCAAGCAGTTAACCTGGCAGATATGGCAGAAAAACAACAGTGAGATCCTGTGTCAAACAAGGTCAGGGCAGGACTGACATGCAAAGCTCCTCTGACATGCACACTACCGCCATGACACACACGAACATGCATGTAAACGTACATACAATTTAGAACCTTTTATTTTAATGAACTATAATTAAATCATTTCCCTTCTTACCTTTCTTCCCTCTAAGTCCTCCCCTGTCTGCTCCTTTCAATATCTCTTATTTCAGGGCTGACCACTTACTATTTGATCACCAATTAGAGGCTTATCTCCAGGAAAAACTATTCCACCCTTTCTAAGCAGTTATTAGTTGCCTGTAGTTCTTTGTCTAGAATGAGTCCCTGGAATATTTCTGCCTTCCATGTGAGCATATCTGTTGGTGTCATGCTGTTCAGATCATGTTTAGGCAGCCATGTGGTTGAGGTATTGTGGGTTTAGCTTCCCTGCCGTTTCTCAGAGATACAATCTTATAGATGACATCCTGGTCCTCTGGCTCTTACAAGCCTTTCACCCCCTCTTTCATGACATTCCTGAGATTTAGGAGTTGTGTTGTGCTTTTATCAATTGAGACTAGGCACCCCACGATCAGTTAATATCTGCATTTTCACACACACACACACACACACACACACACACACACACACACTCATCTTTTACATAGAAAAGCAAAACTGCTATAAACAGTGTGTCTCATTATGTAAGCATGTTTTCATTTTTGTTTAGTGCATGTTTAGAAGTGGCTAGCTATTACAGGAGCTACATCTTTAACTTCTTAGAGAACTGTCAAGTATTTTCACTGTTGTGCTGTTTTCCATTTTAACAGTGATATTTGAGACTTGCTGCCCGGCAGCTTCTTTGCTGGCCTTGCTATGCTTAGTTTCTTCATCTCAGCCACCCAGATGGACATTTGATGGTGTCTCAAATGGCTCTAATCTTCATTTTCTTAATGACTAATGGTGAGACATCTGTTAGTATGCTCGGCATCCATGCGTCTTGGCTGAAGTGCCTGCATGTGTTTTCCTCAAATTCTTCATGGACAGAGAGATCCAATGTTGTCTTCCCTCCAGATTGACCTGTAGGTTCTGTATAAACCCAGTAAAAGTTCTGTTTTTTCTTCAGGCCTGATAATTATTTTAAAATGATATCAAAACAAAAAGGCTATTAATGGACAAACAAGTCTGAAGAACTGAGTTGGGAGAGTAACCACATCTGGTCTAAAGACTTGGGGAGCTTTTCTTAAGATAATCTGGTGTCACATAGGTAGACACACAATGCAGAACAGACTCAACAGACATCTGTGTTTACCAAGGTGCACGCAATGGGTACAGCAAGGGCTGTGTTTTCAACAAATAATGCGGAGACAATTGGAGTCTGTGTGACAAAGGTCAAACTTGGACTCACATAAAAAGATGAACTCAAAATGGATAATAAACAGTATAAGAGCTGAAACTCCAAAATTTCTACAATAAACTTAGAAAATATTTGAAGCTTTAGGTCAGACATAGGGTTTCTTGTTATTCACCAAAAAACAACATTCAGGAGGGACTTTGTCAAAGTTGCAAATTTCTGTTCATGATGCTATTATGAATGTGGAAAGGTAGCCTATGGGTTAGGGAAGATATGTTCCACTCCTACCCTAATAATGTGCTTGTGTTTAGATTAGATAAAGAGCTCTCGGCTCTCAAGGAACCCCCAAGTGGACAGTATTTCTTGAAGGCAGAAATTCGCTTTTACCCTCTTGCTACCATTAAGCTTCTAAGGACTGATTTCTTGTGGTGAGTGTTTTTAGAAATACCTAGGGAAGTCTTAGAGAAGTGAACTGGTGTCACTTGCTGATTCCTTTTGGCTACCTCCCTCCCCCCCCCCCCCCAGCCACACTCAGCCATGTTGTTTCTTTCAGCTTCGTAATAGAGTGTTCACCTTCTTTCTAGGGCGTTTCTAGCACTGAAGTCCAGGAGTCCTGAGCTACTTGGGGGCTCATCTGAGATTGTAAGATTTAATACCCCTGTGACAACCAGTAAGTGGAGAGAGGAAACCAGTAAATAAAGGCTCCTGGGAAGGGGGTTGGGGTGGTGAGGAGAACTTCCCCTTCATCTTCTCACAGTGTCTTTATGCCACAGGACCATTTCAAATGGATACCCCTATTTTGACCAATCTATCCCGTATTTCACCTTTTCCAGTCCTTTATTTGCATTCCTTAAGCTCATTTCTAACCATTTCCCCTTCTTAGACTTTGCTTTAGGGGCATCTTGGGCTCAGCCAAATAGTCATTGTTATATGCTATAGATAATGATGCTGAAGGCAAGGGTACATACACCAAGGACACTTAAAAAGTCCACAAGTTTGCCTTAAAAAGAATCTTGCTTCTCAATTGTGTGATTTGTTTTTCAAGATCGAACAAAACCTGTGCAAATGTTTATGACTTTCTAAGACATTTAGCCACCAGGAAGTCTTTAAACTCCATTCATAAAAAACAGGGCCAGGCCTCTTTCAGGTGCTTTCCTTGCCCCTAGAATTGCATAACCTCCCTAACAGGTGTTCATATGTGGAAAGCTTTCTGTAACTTCTGTGTGAGTAGCCATAGGCTGGAGGCACTAACCATAGCTCTACTTCCACCCTATTAATGTATAGAACAAAGGAGAAGTATTTCTGTTGCACATTGCAGGAACAGGTGATAGTTCATTTGTAGAGTTTAGACCTCAGCACACATCACTTCCAGACTATTGCGTGAATGGAACAAAAATCTTTATTTACCTTCCTACTCATTTGGCTCATACTTCATAAGCTGTAATTTAAAAATGTATTACCCTGCCCTTTAAACTATATGGTTGTCCTCTCTATACACATTGTGCTGGCTAGTTTTATGTCAACTTGACACAAGCTAAAGTCACCTGAGAGGAGAGAACCTCAGTTGAGAAAATGCCTTCATAAGATCTGGCTGTAGGCAAGCCCGTAGGGCATTTTCTTAATTAGTGATTGATGGGGAAGGGGCCAGCCAGCTCATTGTGGGTGGGGCCATCTCTGGGCTGGTGCTCCTGGGTTCTATAAGAAAGCAAGCCAGTAAGCAGCTCTTCTCCATGGCCTCTGCATCAGTTCCTGTGGCGCCCAATGTGGGGCATGAACCCACGACCCTGAGATTAAGAGTCTCATGCTCTACCGACTGAGCTAGCCAGGCTTTTTTTCCCTAAAAACTGTAGTCTTCTTATTCAGTTAAGAGGTAGACAAATGAACATGGAAGGCTGTCCCATTGAATTTACCCAGAGTTCATATTCTACTTCATTTGCCCATCCCACAATGCCAAAAATCTCAAAAGGAATAACCACAACCACCAGGAGGCTTTGTCTTCATACTTCTTAGCAACATGTCCATGAGTTGTTTGCAAAGAAGTTACTATAAACTTTTATTTTCACTGTGCCAAAGATTCTTGGCCCTCTAAGAAGTTCCCACGTACATCAACAGAACCTGCTACAACTGACAGGGGGCAAGTGCCGTGACTATTTCTATGAGAGACTACGAGGGAAGCTTCAGTTACATGTTTGTTAAATCCCTGTGCATGTTGGGAAAGAAGCTGGTGAGGCCAACAAAGCAGAGTACACACCATCAAATGGCTCTGCCTGGCTGTTTAAAAAGAACGTTACAGACAACATTAAAATATATCTTACAGACAACATTAAAATATAATGGAATTGATGCTGGATACAAAAAAAAATAGAGAAATATGTACAGGAATTCGTAGCCCAGAAGAAAAGGGACCTTAGGATGAACCAATGGAAATCGGGCTATTTTACATAGCTAATTTTGAGACAAGTTGTATTTAGCACAAAAGCAATTATAGTGTAAATTACACTTCCCTCCCATGGCTCCCAAACTTGAAAACCTTTGTCTGTCTTTGCCAATACTGTGAGCATTCTTCTAGGAACAGGAATCTGTATGGTGGTCCCAGATGCTGACAAAAATTTTCATCCCAGCTTCACACTTTCGGGATGATGTACTTGAATATTGCCATGATAGCAGCACTGATAACTCCAGAAATGGGGACTGTGACAAACCAGGCCATAAAAATGTTGCAAAACAGTTGCCAGTCGACAGCCTTCTTGGATCAGAACCAGCCAACAGAAAACCTTCATTTTTGGAAAAACAAGAAAAGGGGAAGTGCTGTGGATATCGCTCTGTGTAAATAAAATGCTGATTGGCCAGTAGCCAGGAAGTATAGGCGGGACAAGGAGAGAGGATAATTCTGGGAAGTGGAAGGCTGAGACAGAGAGACACTGCCAGCCGCCGCCGCCATGACAAGCAGCATGTGAAGATGCCAGTAAGCCACAAGCCATGTGGCAAGGTATAGATTTATAGAAATGGGTTAATTTAAGATATAAGAAAAGTTAGCAAGAAGCCTGAGCCATTAGGCCAAACAGTTTAAATAATATAAGCATCTGTGTGTTTATTTTATAAGTGGGCTGTCGGACTGCCTGGGCTTGGCGGGACTCGGAGAGAAAACTCTCAGCTACATTCCTGCCTCTAGGTTCCTGTCCTGTTTGAGTTCCTGCTCTGACTTCCTTCACTGGTAAATGGTGATGTGGAGGTGTAAGCCAACTAAACCCTTTCTTCTTCAAGTTGCCTCTGGTCATGGTGTTTTATCACAACAATGGTAACCTTAAATAAGACACACATAATAGAGTTAGCTACCCTAACCGTGAGTTATTGTGAGCACCTCTTTGCTATCTCAGCCCTACTCTGCATTAAAATAACAGTCTCTTTGTGGTTGGTGTACCTTCACATGGCCCTTCACTGTGAACGCTTTCAAGGAAGTAGAATAGAATGCTGTTGGCGGCCATTTCTTTTTACTTCTGGATATTCTCCAGCTTTCTCATAATGTTTTATAGTCATCTTCTTCTTCCTCCTCCTCCTCCTCCTCCTCCTCCTCCTCCTCCTCCTCTTCTCTATCTTTATATCTATCTGTGGTAGAAGATTCCAGAAGAAACTGTTTAGCCTATCTCCTCCCACCATAATAAGATTTAGCTGAAAGGTATCTGTGTTCTTGTTTTGATTGGTTTAGGGGACACTTAGCCTTCTGTTTGTGTGGTGTGTGTGTGTGTGTGTGTGTGTGTGTGTGTGTGTGTGTGTGTGACTCATTTCTCTTTGCTTCTGTCCTGCGTCTGTTTTGTTTTGTTTGAAACAGGTTCTTATGGAGACCTTTTTATGGAGCCCAGACTGGCCCTCAAGTCCTGGTCCTCTTTCGTAGCTTCCTACATGCTGGGGCTATCGATGTGTGCCACCACACCTGGCTCTGCTGTGTATTTTTTATTCTCTCATTTCATATTCTTTAATCATCTTCTTGGAAATATGTACACAAACAATGGCATTTTGGGTGAATTTACCAGTTGCCCTGGCATAGGATTGAAATTGTTTTATTAAATTAATGTGTTTGAGCATATTATGAAGATCATGAAATGCAAAGACAGCTAAGAGCTCATCAATTCCAGTTTCTATATAGTTTTTTATTATTAAGAAAATAATACATAATCTTACAGGAAACAAAAAGTGAAAAGAAGAAAATAAAAAGTGTGTGTGTGTGTGTGTGTGTGTGTGTGTGTAGGAAGCAGTGAAAAAATAGACTAAAGTTGTTCGAGCAGATTCATAATGAAGCTCAGATTGGTTATTTTGGAAAGGGTTAAGGGCATGGATTAAGGTCTCATAGGATCTGCAAAATATTCACCTCTTCCCTGAGGCCCTGCCACAGAGCATGACAAATAACAGGAATGCTGGTGGATAATGAGAGCAGAGTGAGACCATGCGATGAGTTATCTGTTGAAGGAAAAGTTACTTTGGACAATTCAGATATTCCAGGCATTTCATTTTTTTTTTTTTTTTACTCATTTCTGAACTCTGAAAGTTTTGTTTCTTTGCCTACTACGAAGCTGTGCAATTAGAGAAGTGATGTCTAAACTCACAAGGTGATATTTATGTTAGATCATATGTTTGTTGGTGTTAAGGAGTTATTTTCTCCCCATTTTATATTAATGTCAGCTCATACCATTTTTACTGTTAAAAATAACCTTTTATATGTTAATGAAATAAATATTCATGGTCTAATTTTGTACAAATATTTTCCTACTTGATATTTCCTTCATAAAGAAATAAAATTTCTAACTCAGGAGCTGTATCTCTTAAAATACTTGCTACATAGTGCAAACACACACTATATACTGAGTAGTTGAAATTTTATATACATTGTCCTCCTCAAATCTTGGAAGGATCTCTGTGGTGTGGATATGCTGTGCTGTGGTTGACTATCCCCCAGAAGCTTGTATGTTAAAGACTTGGTCTGCAGAGCGGTGCTTTTGGCAGGTGCAAGAACTTGTAGTACTTGGAAAGCCTGTAGGTCATTAGGGACATCTTAGTAGGGAATTGATGAACCTTGGTTTCTTCTTCTGTCTCCATTGCTTCCTGGCTGTGTGTGAGGAGTCTACTTCTCCACATGTTTTCCCCAAAGCCAATTGGCTCCCTCTTCAGTTGTCTAAAGCCATGGGGTTTTCCAGTTTGGGACTGGTAACTCCAAAACTTGGTTAAAGTAAGCCTTTTTCTCTTGGTAAAAGAAAGCTAACTACCACATGAAACTGAGATTAAATTACTTGCTGAGAAGGAAATGTACTTAGAGATTATAGTGCAGGACTGGAAATTTGACTATAGTGCTTGATCTCACCTGCCATACTTTATAGTGTCTTAGTGTCATTGGTATCTAATATAGGATGTAACATTTAATAGATTCAGTATTCATATTTGCGGTATTGAATTGAATTGAATAAGGAAGGGCACCATTCCTTTCCTTGGGTTTTGCTCATTTAATTTTATATTGTGTATTACAGATGAAGACTATTGAATATGATTTGAAACTGACCATCTTAGGTTGAAGATATGATGTTTTCTTCTACAGGACCAATTTCATAAACAGGTTCTGTAGGCGGAGTTTCTCTTTGTCTTGGCAGCTACTCCCAAATAACCACAAAGAGGCTTAATATTAATTATAAATGATTGGCTACTAGCTCAGACTTAATACCAACTAACTTTTACAACTTAAATCAACCCATTTATATTAATCTACATTCTGCCATGTGGTATTACTTCTCTTTCATCTTGCACCTCCTGTTTTATCTTCTGGTGATTCCTCTGACTCTATCCTCCTTCCTAGTATACTCTCTGCCCTTAAAATCCTGCCTAGCCATTGGCCAATCAGGTTTTTATTAAAAATGAGAGCGATACATATGTGCAGTTTACAAAGATTGTTCCACAGCAAGGTTCAATTTTTACAGCCTCATATAACAATTCCAAAGTTATAATATTATAAATGTTGAAAGATATGTATCTAATTTATATCTAATATGTATCTAATGCTGGTTCATACTCAGTTTCCCCACACTTATTTGTGAAATAAGACTATCTTTTTTTCAAAATATAACATCAGAATTTTGAAGAGTACTGCATTAAATCTGTAGGTTAATTTTGCTAGTATCACCATTTTACTAGTATAGTGATTTTCACGACATTAAGTCTGCCAACCCAGCATTTGTAAGGTCTTTTCATCCTCTAATATCTTCTTTGACTTTCATTTTTAATGTCTTGATGGTTTAATTGTAGAGGACTTTCATTCGTTTGGTTAGGTGTGTGTTCCTTAGTACTTAATTTTTTCTTCTCTTTTTAAGTGATTTTGAATGGGATATTTTTCCTAATTTATCTCTCTGAGAGTACATTGCTGGTATATATGATGACTACTTTTTATAATAATTTTGTATTATGTAACTTTACTGTACAGTTTTATTAAATCTAAGAGTTTGTTAGTAGATTCTGTAAGGTCTTTTAACTACAGAATCATATCGTCTGCAAACAGGCACAGTTTGACTTCTTTCTTCTATCCATTTTTATGTCTCTCTTTTCTAATTACTATAGCTAAGATTTTGAATACTGTATTCAATAAAAGAGGGTAGAGTGTAAGAAAGAAGATTTCCAGTTACAGAAGAATGAAATTAGATACATATAAAAAACCAGTCTGAAATGGATCACATGCCTTAAATTTAAACCTGAAATGCTAAAACTGACTGATAGAGGAAAACATAAGGTATATTTTTCAAGACATTGGGGTAGACAAGCATTTTCAGGACAAAAATTCAATAGTGTAGGAACTAGACCCAATATCAACAGATGTGACCACATGAAAGTAAAGTTTTTGCACAGAAAACAAAAACAAAAACCAAACATTGATAGAAGAAAGTGTCCACAGAATGAGAGAAAAAATTTATCAGCTATACTCCAGACAAATGGCTAATATCCAGATTTTTCAAACAGCATAAATTAAACACCAAGAAAATAAAAGTCCCAGTTAACAAATTGACTAATGAAAAGAACAGACAGTTTTCAAAAGAAAAAAACACGAATGACCAATAACTTTTAAAAAGTGTTCAGTGGTCACTTTTTAAATAACAAAGAAATCCGTATTAAAACTACTTTGAGACGTCTTCTTCCAGTAAGAATGACTGCTATCAAGAAGTCTGACAACAGATGTTAGTAGGATATGGGAAAGAGAGCCTTTATTCACTGCTGGTGGGAGTGCAAATTAATACAGCTACAAATCTTTGGAAATCACTTTGAAGGTTCTACAAAAAAATTAAAAATAAAATACCTTATGACATAAATATTCCATTCCTAGGAATGTACCCATAGAAGTCCATACTCTACTGCAGAAATATTTACACATCTATGTTTATTGCTGCTCTACTTACAGTAGCAATAAAATTAAACCAAACTTGATGTCTACCTCCAGATCAATAGATAATGAAAATGTGAAAGTTTGCAGAGAAGATGGAATGTTATTCAGCTGTAAAGAGAAGTGAAAACTTCTCATGAAATTTGCAGGAAAGTGGATGGTCTTAGATCATCTAACATTAAGTGAGGACATCTAGATTCAGAAAGGAGACAAACAAGATCCTAGCCCATAATGTGTACATCTTTATATGTAAGTAGCTTTAAGTGTAGGTATCCTGGTTTGCTTTCTGTTGCTTATGGTAAATTATTGGAGAAGAAAAGGCTTACTCCAGCCTGTACTTCCAGGTCTTATATCATTGACAGTAGTCAGAGCAGGAACTTAAAACAGGAGCAGTGGTGAGAACCACGGAGGAAAGCTGCTCTCTTGCTCTTTGGCTCATATTCCATGCCATCTTACACAGTTCAGACCCACTTGCCTAGGGATGTCCCCACCCACAGTAGGCTGGGCCCTCCTACATCAGTTAGCAAATAAGACAGTGCCCCACGTCATGCTCACAGCCCAGTCTGATAGGAGTAGTTCTTCAGTTGAGAGTCCCTCATCCTGGGTGACCTAGGTTGTGTCAAGTTGAAAATAAAAGCCAACCAGGACAGTTTATCTCTTGTTAAGTTGACGAACTCATCATCGTTAAACCCTAACCTTTCCTTTCTTATGTGTCCTCAGGATATCATGTTAATAAAACAATATAGAATATAATACCACTTTAGAAGTCCCACCATTTAAAAAAATTTCATTGCTTTAAAAGTTTGTTGTCTCATTATAAGTAAATAGTCTCTCAACTGTGGGCTTCTATCAAGTTGAAAACAAGTTACACACTTCCTTATTCCAAAAGGGAAGTACCAGAACATAGGAAAAAATTAGACCGAAGCAAAAACCAAACTCCAGCAATGTAAATCCAAATGCTGTAGCTCCATGTCTTGAGACTCACGATATTCTCGGCTCCAAAGGTTTTGAGTGGCTTGTCTCTCCAGAACTGCCATCCAAAGCACACACAGCTTGTCTCATAGGCTCAGGACAGCTCCACTTCATACCTGCCACTGTCTCTGTTGGACACTCTATGGTCCTGGCGTCTCCAGTACCCTGGCTTCTCCATTGCAGCAGAGGCTGCACCCTAACCATTAGTCTCTGCAGGGACACTGGCCCTGCCACATAGTGCCAGCCCTCCCCTCAGCCTCTCTCCACAACCCCATCAACTTCACCCCTCTGATACCGGTATCAGATATATGACTTAGACATTACCAGCTTGAGATGCAGCCTTGCACCCCTCTCCAGGAACATAGCTTCTGTTCCTGACCCTCACAAAATGTTTCCCAGATATTTCACATCAATGATACTGATCTCTCATTAATCAAAAGCTGATTTTTCAGCCCCAGCTGACTAGCATCCTTTGTCCTAATAAAGCACAGGTTTCAGTTCAGTGGTTCAGTTCAGATCCTATTATGAAAGATTATTTTTCAGCTTCAGTTGACCAGCAACCACAGATTCTTAAAACAAAATATCTCACAAACAGCCCTGTAGCATCTTAGCTTTCCTCTGAAATTTCACAAGTCAGGCCTCCATTATCTGCATTTCTCCCAACATTATGATCTTCTAAGTTCCCACAACACAGCCCTTTAAGCTCTTCACTCAGGGGCTTGTAGTTCTCGAAGTTCTAAACCCTCCCATAGTCTTTCCCAAAGCAACATGGTCAGTCCATCACAGCAACACCCTGCTTCTGGGACCAATTTCTGTATTAGTTACTTTTTCTGATACTGTGATAAAACACTGTGACTAAAAGCAACTTAAAGAAGGGTCTTTTGCCAGGCGTTGGTGACACACGCCTTTAATCCCAGCACTCGGGAGGCAGAGACAGGCAGATCTCTGTGAGTTTGAGGCCAGCCTGGGCTACAGAGTGAGTTCCAGGAAAGGCGCAAAGCTACACAGAGAAACCCTGTCTCGAAAAACAAAAAAAAAACAAAAAAAACAAAAAAAAAAAAGGGTCTTTCTGTGGACTGTCCTGTTTAATGGGTTGACCTAACTGGGGTGACATGGGATTGGGTGGGTCATAAACTCTGATGGAGAGGCACCAAACCACCCTGGAAACTCCTTATATACAGCATGAGGGCAGAGGAAGTATGTATGGGTCTCTGCAAATGGCTCTCCTAGGCTCCCACAAACAGGACTGGAGATGGCTAATAGTCTAGATGACCTCTGTGCTATCTGTATTACTGAGACCACGCCAGATCCTCCCCTAGGCCCTTAGGATAACCTATCTTTAATTGTGGAAGAAATGCCATGTACTTTGAGAAGAGTTTTGAGGTAATTATGTCTCCTTGTGCATAAGGGATTATATTACACCAGGAAACATGATTGGTTCAAACTTGTAGAGTCTGACACTGGGCAGTTTATTTTATGCATGTTTAAGTACAGTACAATTTGCAAAAAAAGCTTCCTGCAGTAACAGAGTCCTGGCAGGTACCAGTTTGTCCTCATCACCTTGATAGGCTTTAACTTCATTGAACCTTCTTAAACGTCATTTAAACAGACACAGTACCTGCTCTTTTGCATAGGCTTTGTTCCCCAGGGTAGTTTTGAAATTCATGCATGTGATGGTAAAGATTAGAGTTTGTTCCTGTTAGTTTTCTCTCTTCTTCTTTGGCAGGGCATCTGGACTTCTACACTTCGGGGCTTTTTTAAACATGGCTGCACTAGGCATTCTGGTAGCTGTGCTATTGTGTACTTGGTTTTTCCCTTGTAGTGGAATTGCTAGATCATAAGCTGGGGATGTCTTTAGTTTGTAAATAGATGAAATTCCCACATCTTTTCAAAGGGGTATGACTTTGACACACACGTCCTCAGCCCAGAGTTCAGGTTGATGTATGTCCTTAGCAGTGGTTTGGGTTTGTTTCATCTTAGTGTAGCTTTTACCAGCATGCTCTCACCTGTTTTTTCACTTGAGTTTTCATTTTATAGTGCATATTTCAAGTTGATAGCAAGACTCTTTATCAAAATATCAATATATCAACTGTTGCAATGGTTTTGGTGACATCTAAACTTGTTCACATTACAAAATGAAGAGTTGGCTTCTTTTATTAAAAAAAATAGATACCTTATTCCCTTGTAATACTTACTGAGTTTTGACTTTAACTTTGGCCACACTATTTTTGGCACATTTGTGTAAATATTATTGCTAGCATATTGGAATAACTTAGTATTTTAATTGGATAATTTAATGCTAAGGGTTTGTGTGTGATTTGACAGTCAAATTGAACAACTGGGAATCTGTTTTGTGGCTTTGGTGGGATCCTTTTACTCCAATCTCCTGTGTCCCTGAGTTTGCTAACAGAAATGTTCTTCTTTCCTGGAGTGAGTGTGTAATTGCCGTTGAAGCCTGAATTCTGAAAGTCTTTCTGGTAAGGTCTCATAATGGTTCCCAGGGCTTAAGATTTACTTTTTCTGCAATCGCCATCTGGTCTGAAGGTTACTTGTGGATTTTTTTTTCTTTTTTTTTTTTTCTTAAACTGCTGTTTTCTCATTTTAAAAGTATTTATTGTTCAAAATGCAGTTAGGATTTTTGTACATAGGAGAAATGGCCACTGTGTTTATAAATACTTTCAATAATAATGAATACTTTTCGTTTCTTTTGAATGGGGTTAAACCTGAGGTAAACAGTGAAATAAGTCATAGATTTTAAATACACTGGTGCAGATGTAGATGGAACAAGGGGAAGGCCCATGTATACTGATTTTAGAGCTATCTGTGTCTTTTAGTTAACTGAGTTGTTTTTTTTTTTTAATTCTATTACTTACATTTGTACCTTAGTGTGGCATACCATAAAAGACATTCTCCCTTCATGCTCTAAAGGTTATTTTTAGACATACAGGTCTAGTTTCCATTCTTATATTCCAACCCCACCCTTGAAGCTCAGTAGTTTAGAAAATGTGAAACCATTTCTGCAAAAACAGCCAACAATTCATTGGACTCTATAGACTGTTGCAGTGATGGGTTGTGAGTGTGAGGAAGGCCACTCTCTACAGCCTTTCAGGGACATGTCTACAGATTGACTGCAGTGACGGTGGTGAGTGTGAGGAAGGCCACTCTCTACAGCCTTTCAGAACATGTCTACAGATTGACTGCAGTGACGGTGGTGAGTGTGAGGAAGGCCACTCTCTACAGTGTTTCAGGGACACATCACTTCCATTGTCACTTTTTTTGGATGAATACATCTATACTATTTTCAGACTTGCTATATGTCCTGGTTTTTTGAAACAGTAAACCCTAATCCTTTTTAAACTGCTGTATAAAATTATTGCTGTTAGCAAATAGTTGTATCTTTTAAATACATCACATTTTTTATGAGAAATGCTTTCCTTTCCTAAAAGAAAAATAGAAATTATATTTTAAAATCAATCATGGCTTATTTATTGACATGTAAAGTAATGCAAAGCTTGGTTGGAGATAAAGTTCAATGACAAAGTCCTTGCCTAGCACGTACTGTGTCTTTGGTTTAATTCCCAGCCCAGTAAAACAACAACAAAAAAGCATTTTCATACTTTCGTACTTACTAGGTCTGCAGAGCTTGCTAATCTGCTAATGTTTAAAGGTACTCTAGTCCAGTTATAAATACCACTGTGTTTAATTTCATTTTGTAGCAAAAAGAATAATTTTTGATAACATTGTAATGCTCAATATGATAAACATCAATAAGTTTATTCATATATATATATATATATATATATATATATATATACACACACACACACACACACATAGCACTTTTGTGATTTCTGTTCATATGTCTAACATGTGTCATGTTATACAGAGACCATGCTTGATAATGTGTAGACTACTGACAAAGCACGCTAAGGCTGGTTGGGGTAAACAGTGTACAGTAGGGAGCACTGAGCCTGTCAGTCCATATTCTGGCTGAAGTGAGACAGCCCCAAAAGCCTGAGTGGAGTCTTTTGAGTGGAAACTGACCTGCTGTTTGTAGAGCACATTGACTTCACAGCTTCTGTCTCTTCACAGAGCTCCTTGGTCAACGTCCATAGTCAGTTCTTGGCAGCATTGGAGTCCCTGAAGACATTCTGGGATGTTATGGATGAAATTGATGAGAAGACCTGGGTGCTGGAACCAGAAAAGCCTCCCCGGAGTGCAACAGCACGCAGGATTGTATTAGGTAGGGAAGGAGGATGAGCGTGTTTTCAGGTGTCTGATTTTATTTTATATTATTTGCAAAAATGAATTTGAAAATGACAGTTAAAATCTTAGAAGAAAATCTTACAAGAAACTTCTTTATATGGAGTCAGCTATTGAAACTGTTGGAAATAAAACCTGATTTTTATTACTACATGGTTAAATATAAATGTTTTAGGTGAAAAGTGCTAAGGTGTTCCAAAAGGTGATGGTCCAGTAGAAGCCACATTCAGATAGTGTTTTAATTAACATTAATTAGCACAGAAATTGTGGGGCAGGTAATTCAAAATGGATGCTATGTAGAACAGAAGCCTGTGTTAGAAATAATGATGTCTTCATCTTCTGTGGAAGCTAAGATCCGCAGTACTTCCTGACAAAAAGTAGGGGAAGGGCACTGGGTTGGGTCATGCTATCAGGCGGCAAGTGAGCCCTCCTCTCCCGTGAACAGGAGCCTGTGTGCAGTCCCCATGTGTGCAGTCCCCATGTGTGCAGTCCCCATGTGCGCAGTCCCCATGTGCGCAGTCCCCATGTGCGCAGTCCCCATGTGCGCAGTACCCATGTGCGCAGTCCCCATGTGCGCAGTCCCCATGTGTGCAGTCCCCATGTGTGCAGTCCCGGGGTTTGTAGCCTCTGTCAGACGGCTGTTTTCTTCATGAGCAAACAAAACAAAGCCTGTGTTAGAGTTCAACCTTTGTAAAGATTTAAATCTTTTAACTATATTTCTCACCACATTATGGTAATATCTGCTTACAGTCTGCCCATTTAATATTTTCCTCTTTTTTTTTTTTGAAGTTTTGTTAAGTGCTACTGTAAAGGATATATTCCCATAGACATTTTGAAATAGTTTCTGGATCCGACTGAAGTCAGTGAGCAGCTTCTATACTTTATATATAGCAGAATAGGAGGGCAGGGCTGCAGAGTATGGTAGCTCAGCACTTTGCTAGCACTGTTGTTACTTTCCAGTTAAAAATCTAATAGTATTTAATTTGGGGTAATCAATCAATTATAATATATTTGTCAACAAGTAGATAGTAATACTGAAAACATGTCTTTAGAGAAATGTCATGATTTGTTATCATGGCCCCATTAAAATAATTATCCTTGAACCATGGTTTCTATTAGATTTCTTATAGTTCATCTCGAACAGCCAAGTTGTATTCATGCTCTATATTTACTTTTAGTTCTTCTTCGTGCTTCAGGCAATGATTTGCTGTCTTTAGGCCAACCTTGGAGTTGAAAGATGTGTTTCTACAGCCATGGCCTAAAAGACAGCTCTTTCTGGTCTGCAGTAGACAACATTGCTCAAGGCTAATGAAAAGTGTATTCTGTACTGACAAATGAAGTGGGCACTTTTAATTTTCCTATTGAATGGCTATAACCATATATTAAGTTTTCACTTTGAGCATTTTTGCCAGATTTGCATATTTAATTATTTCCAACTTTAGCAAAAAGCTTATAGAATTTATCATATCACTTTTGTTATAAAAATGAGTCCAAATTGATCTTAACTATACCACATACCTTCACCAACTAGTAGGTAGCTTTGTGGAATTTGTACATACTTAGTACAGTTAAACCTGTAAAAGAATCTAGTGCAAAGTGAAGTCATTTTTTTAGCTTCAAAAATAGCTTCTTTGAAGTATTAAGAAAAACATCTGTTTAACGTGAATTAAACATTTGTTACCTTACAAGGAAAAGTCTCAGCTTTTCATAAAGCATAATTATTCACAAAGTTTTTATGTAAGTTTTCTTAGACATGTCAGTTTTTACCAGGTATAACACTATTCTTTCTTACTTTGGACCACAATTACATGAAATACTAAGTTTGTAAAGAAAGTTATGAAAAGTAATTTAGCTCATTATTTAAGTGTGTGATTTTTTTTATATATTAAAGGCCTTTATAATTCCACTGAAATTTTTTATTAAGCTTTACTGGAACATAATTACCAGAATACCAATTTAAGTTAATCATATAAATTTTGGTCTTGTCTTTTGAAACTTGAGGTCCCTGAATCTTTTATGATGGTCGTGATTTCAAAAATACTTTTGTGTTAAGCAAGGATATATTTACTTCTACACAACACTAAATAATAAAAATAAAAATAAAAACCCATTTGGCTAGTTTTTCCTTAGAATAAAATAGGTGGCCAGGTCCGCACACTCTGAGTTTATATTGGCTTGCTTGATGAGCTGCCCACATCTAAAGGCTTTCTTGTTTCATTTCAGGGAATAATGTTTCCATCAACATAGAGGTAGACCCCAGGCACCCTACCATGCTTCCTGAGTTTTGCTTTCTTGGAGCTGACCATGGTATGAGATCTTAAAGTTAAGGATCTGGAACAGAATCATAAAATCCTGTCTAATATTGTTAAATATTCCAAAATATTAATATTACAATTGTTTTAAATACTTTTCTCATTCTCAACCATATACTTTTTTAACTAAATACATAGTTTAGATTTTAAGCCAAATAGATAAACAAATACTGTAGCAGTGGTCTTTCCAAAACAAGCACAACCAAGCCTAAATTATTAAAACTTCTCCCCTCTTTTTACTATTTAAAGTGATAAAACCGCTGGGAATCAAGCTGAGTGGGAACATACATTTATGGTAGGTACCTTGGCAATGTAATTAGTACCGTTCTATGGGCTAACAAACTTTATAGGGATTTTTTTTCCCCTTTGTTTTCAGGGATCCAGAAAATAGTCTGTTACAAAATTTGAAAGATGTTTTAGAAATCGATTTTCCAGCTCGTACTGTCTTGGAAGAATCTGTAAGTTTAATTGTTGCTTTAATAGTCTACATTTTGTGAATAATAAAATTTAAATGCTTCTCATAGAAAAACAAGGGTGAAAAAAATTTGGAGAAATGTAACACAGACCTCAGTTACAAGTAACATTTTTATTAATGAACTTGCTACCTCTGCTAGGTGGTAACATTTTCATCAGTGAACTTGTTAAACTCTGCTAGCTGGTAACATTGGCATCAATGAACTTGTTAACCTCTGCTAGGTGGTAACATTGGCATAAGTGAACTTGTTAACCTCTGCTAGCTGGTAACATTGGCATTAGTGAATTTGTTAACCTCTACTAGATGGTAACATTTTCATCAATGAACTTGTTAAACTCTGCTAGGTGGTAACATTGGCATAAGTGAACTTGTTAAACTCTGTTAGGTGGTAATATTTTCATCAATGAACTTGTTAACCTCTACTAGGTGGTAACATTTTCATCACTGAACTTGTTAACCTCTGCTAGGTGATAACACTGGCATCAGTGAACTTGTTAACCTCTACTAGGTGGTAACATTTTCATCAATGAACTTGTTAACCTCTGCTAGGTGGTAACATTGGCATAGGGAACTTGTTAACCTCTGCTAGGTGGTAACATTTTCATCAATGAACTTGTTAACCTCTGTTAGGTGGTAACATTGGCATAGGGAACTTGTTAAACTCTGCTAGGTGGTAACATTTTCATCAATGAACTTGTTAACCTCTGCTAGGTGGTAACATTGGCATAAGGGAACTTGTTAACCTCTGCTAGGTGGTAACATTGGCATAAGGGAACTTGTTAAACTCTGCTAGGTGGTAACATTTTCATCAATGAACTTATTAACCTCTGCTAGGTGAGTTACATGTGCTTTGTTCATGATCAGCAGCAAGTGGTTAATGACAGCTACATTTATGAAAACGAAAGAAAAGAGGAGACATTAATGAGATGTTAGGATTCTTTTACCTAACTTTTTTTTTTAACTTACAAAAAAGTTTTAATTAACTTACTGTAAATTTGTGAAGGACAGCAGTTTTTCAACAGTGAACAGCATCATTGGTACTGTAAAGACAATGAAGGCAGGGTTGACTTTGGACTGAGCCACTGCTGTTAACATTAAACGATGGCGACATTTTTTTCTTTTGCTGTAGAATTGTGCAATTTGGTGTTCACTAGCTGATGTCAGATCTGTCTTTGTGTATACACAGATATGATTATGTATATGAAAAAACTGCTAAAATGCAAAAATTTTGCCAGCCAAAAATGAAATCTGTGTGTATTTGAGTGCAAAAGGGAACACTATGTAAATGACTAGGTGTTATAACCTGTTTGTATGTTCCACAATACAGAAACATACTTTATAAAGCAGATATCAAACAAATGTTAAGTAGGCATATTTGTTCTTCCTAATCTTACCATATGCACATTAAACAGACATGCTAACAAAAACTTTTCTTTTGAAGGACTTTAGCATGGACTGTGGAATCTGTTATGCCCGTCACCTTAATGGTGCCATTCCGGATCAAGTATGTGATAATCCCCAGTGTGGACAGCCTTTCCATCAAATATGCTTATATGAGGTAAAACTAGCAATCATGTGCATATGAAATACAGAATCTAAAATCTGTTTATGGAAGTATTTCCCTCCTTTGCCACAAACTCTTGTTACTAGTTAATTTTACATGCTCACGGGCTTCATTTCTTCATCTTGGGTACTATTGAGTATGCCAGAGAATTCCAGGGAGAAAAACAATCTATAATACACTCATGATATATTGACACATAATAAATTGGTGGGAGGTATAATTGGAATCTTCCTAGTCTGCCACCACTATGCAAATTCTCTAGATCTGCTAGATGAGGGTGATGGCAGGAATGGAGTAAGGAAGTTGTTAGTTAATTAGTTAGTTAGTTAGCGCATACTACTTTACAGGCTGCATATCAGTATAGAATAAATACAATAATTCTCTTTTGAATACTCAAAGGTTTTTGTGACCTGAGTGTCTCTCAGCTTTTTATTTATCTTTTCTACATGAATTGTGTTTTCCTCTCTCAGTCATTTAATTCCTGTAGCATTCCTGTTAGGATACAGCTCCGATGATTAACTGTCTCCATGCAAAGCACCCAACAGTGGGGAAGTGCCATTCGTTTTCACTCTTTCTCTTTTGACAGAGGCAGAGTAGTCGGTGCCGTTTACCCTTTCTTAATAGGCAACTGAGGGACAGTCATTTTACCTTAGACAATCATAAAATTACCAGGTCTACTTGGGAAATTCTAATGGAATCTCTACTTTCTTTTATAATAGTGAATGTTCATTTTAATTTTTCAAAACTGTTTCCTCATACTTGTAATCAGTGCAGTGGAAATTAACCCATTGTTAAGATCAAATCTCAAAATCCTAAGATGTATTTTATAGAGAAATTATTGACATGTGATTTATTGGCCTAGATATGTGAACCATAGGAACTTGTATGAGTCTCTGTGTGTCTGTTTTGCATGTGAGTGTGTAATTGTCAGCCAGGTCTGAAAGGGCCCATAATTTGCTTAACCACTAGAAGTTTTCCCGATTATTCAATACAGCAGTAATTGGGCATAGGCTCCGAAAAGGTTTCCCTTTCATAAAACAAAATTAGAGTCAGTCTGGGGAGGCATGTGCGCACTGACGCTGACCCACACTTTCTTCCATGCAGTGGCTGAGGGGGCTGAGCACCAGCAGACAGAGCTTTAACGTCCTCTTTGGTGAATGTCCCTATTGTAGTAAGGTAAGCCACTTGTCCGTCACATTTCATAAAGTGTGCCTCGCTCTGGGGAGTGTGTTCTAGAAATTGGATAAGTAGTGTATTAGGTTGCCTAAAGCTTTTAAAATATATTGTTCTCTATTTAATGAAACTATGGCAGTTTCCTGAGGGATAAGTTATCCTTCTATATATCTTAATTTTCAAATTATCTTTGATCAAAAAGATTTACATCTTCTGGATTTCTTGGTGATCTTAATAGTATTTCAAAAGTGTATGGTGAAATATTTTCTAATAAAAAGCCAATAGTAAATTACAATACTATTTTAATTCTTAAGAGTGTGTCCAAAATTTTGTTAAAATATATTATCTCTCTTTCTCTCTCTCTCTGTAAGCCAATTACCTTGAAAATGTTGATGAGAAAACACTAAAGAAAGAATGAGACACACCTGTGAAGAGATGGAATCCTGAAGAATTGGTTATAAAGAAAACAACTGATTTATTTGACATCAGAGAAGATACAAAGCGAGACAAACTAATATCAGCAGGAAAACTATAGTGAGTCCGTAGTAGTACACCTCTGTCTTCATCTCGTCGCTGAGAGTCAACTGAAAAACTGCAGGCCAAAGTCCTGGAGGATGTTCCAAGTCTGTGACACCCATATCACCGGTGGAAGTATATCTGTACTGAGCTGGAGACCTTGGCTTCCTGATTGTATCTCTACTGGTGCAATCTGGATAGGGCTTACAATATGAAGTTTGGAAACCCATATAGCTGGGTGTCTGGTGAAGACTGTGCATTTCACTCCGAAAATCTGAATACTCATATATATTTCTTCTCCTTGAGTTTTCCTATGAAAGAAATATATTTTGTTATATTTGAGTTATCCAGCTGTTGATCATGTACTCTGTAACAATGCTAAATAAAACAACACAGCAAGCAAGTCTGGTCATTAAAATGACTTTGGACATTTGGCGTATTGTGACAGCCCAGAGGCAGGTTTTGTTTCACATGTCTTAAAACAGGAACAGTTGAACAACTGTTGACCGTTCACTAGACCTGATGGAGGTCCAAGGTTGTCCCTTTTCTGCTTTAGCCTGGTGACCTCTGACACGCCCTCTCCTACTACCAGTTACTGAATAATTCAGAAAAGGACAGCTTCATTTTTAAGAAAGCAGACCGAGGTCTATCCTCTTCTCTGTCAGCTTCATCCATCACACCACATCTCAGAACTGCCACTTTTCAGGCAGCCTTTCTTCCCCCTACCCCCGCATGGTCATTGTCAAAGGTCACAAAGATTCCAACATAAGATGTGAGTAGGCCAGGCACAGTGGTGCATGCCTATAATCCCAGAACTTGAGAGGACTTCTGAGTTTGAGGCCAGCCTGCTCTACATATTGAATTCCAAGTCAGTCAGAGCTACACAGTGAGATCCTGTCTCAATGCCACAAATCAAGCAAAAACTAAAATTAAACAAAAGATACATTTAAGAGAGATTTTTCATATTAAATAGAAGCTGATTATTATTTGAGATTCAGATGAGAATAACTTTATTGATAGTTTTAATTACTAAAAGAAAATAAGTGACTTTTTTTCTCCAGGATACCAAATCATTCTCACATAAAGGGAAAGAAACACACAACCAAATACATTTCCAAGGCCAAGAATCATTGGGAAGTTGGATATATACCTAGTTAGGGACAGATCACACTAAGATTCTAAGAGGGACCTTCTGTGACTTTTCCAGTGTCTCAGTCAGTAACAACTGGTGACATCACACAGGAAGTTGATATACTGGTTGGGAAGGCAGGCTATGAGACAAGCTTACAAATTTTCTTCACAAAATACTTGGATGTTTTGTTAATAGTTTATTGGGACACAGCCTTGTCCATTTGTTTTTGTTTCATCTATGGTTGCTATTTGCACTGAAATAGCACAGTTAATTAGTTCTGGCAAACTGTGCATTATAAAACCAAAAATATTTTCAATCTAGACACTTAAGAAAAATTTTGCTGGGCTGGAGTGTAACTCTGTGGTAAAGTGTTTGCTTAAGTACATGTGATTGATCCTCGGCACTGAGAAGATGTTTGCTGATCTCTGAATAAGAAATGTTTGACATACATGAGAAGGTCAGTTGGCCACTTCCTCTTCTCTGTGATAAATACCCTGACAAAACTACTTACAGGAGAAGGGTTTCCTTTGGCCCACAGTTCTGGCAGAACTGTGAAAGGGCTCAAGGAGGCAAGCAGAGACAGCACAGTGGTGGGAGCAGCAGCCCAGCTGGTGATGGAGCAGCCACACAGGAAAGCAGAGGATGAACAGAAGGATGGCTGAGCTGCAAAGTGTCAGCGTTCCCTAGTAATTCACTTCCTCCAGTAAGACTCCATCTCCTCAAGTAGCAACAAGCTTCCCAAACTACCATCGACTGGGAACCAAGTATTCCAACATGAATGGTTATAGGAGACATCTCACATCAGACTACAATATAAGGCAAACAGATGATCATGTTAAAATATAGCTCTCTCTCAAGTTGGGGTGTATGTGTGGCTGCAACTCTGTGTTACTCAAACCTGTATAACACTGGCACAGCGGGTTCACGTGTGCAGCGAACGCCTAAGGCAGTGCAGTGATGTATCAGTAGTTCACTGGCACAGCGGGTTCACGTGTGCAGTGAAAGCCTAAGGCAGTGCAGTGATGTATCAGTAGTTCACTGGCACAGCGAGTTCACGTGTGCAGTGAAAGCGTAAGGCAGTGCAGTGATCTATCAGTTCACTGGCACAGCTGGTTCACATGTGCAGTGAAAGCGTAAGGCAGTGCAGTGATCTATCAGTAGTTCACTGGCACAGCTGGTTCACATGTGCAGTGAAAGCCTAAGGCAGTGCAGTGATCTATCAGTAGTTCACTGGCACAGCTGGTTCAAGTGTGCAGTGAAAGCCTAAGGCAGTGCAGTGATCTATCAGTAGTTCAGTGGCACAGCGGGTTCACGTGTACAGTGAAAGCCTAAGGCAGTGCAGTGATCTATCAGTAGTTCACTGGCACAGCAGGTTCACATGTGCAGTGAAAGCCTAAGGCAGTGCAGTGATCTATCAGTAGTTCACTGGCACAGTGAAAGCCTAAGGCAGTGCAGTGATCTATCAGTAGTTCACTGGCACAGCGGGTTCACGTGTGCAGCAAAAGCCTAAGGCAGTGCAGTGATCTATCAGTAGTTCACTGGCCCTCAACCTTGAGTGACGGTAACACAGAGGAGAACAATTTCTAGAAATATTTGGGTTGTCACAACTAGGAGGAAGTACTATTCGCATCTAGGGGCTACACACCAGGAATGCTGCCTAACATCCTACAACATACAGGACCGTCATCCTACAGCAAATAGCTCAACTCTAAATGCCAATAGTATTGCTTCCAGAAGACCATCTTTGGAATAGTTATTAACCTTAAATGCACATTACAGTCACCTGGGGAGCTGTGAAAATACCAATGCCACTTCTATTCAGGCCATTCTTAATGGGTCTCCAACAACTTCTTGCTATTAAGCTGATGAAATAGACACAAAACAATAAAATTAGACAAAAATATATAAAGCCACTTTAAAAAGAAGCTCAAACTAACAAGGAATACACAAGGAAGAAAAATAGCCTAGACTTCAGAAAGTCTGCAATTTAAGATTATGCTTAGTGTAGACCAGATCAGAAGAAAAACTATAAATAGAAGTCATGCTATGATCAAGATAAGTGAATAAATCTACTTCCAGGGAGCTGGAGAGATGGCTTGGTGGTTAAGAACATGTACTGCTTCTGCAGAGGACCCAAGTTTGGTTCCCAGCATCCACAGCTACCTTTAACTCCAGTTATCCCATGGCCTCTGGGCACCTGTACTAATGTGCACTTAACCCATATGCAGAAACACACAGGTACACAATAGTTTTTTAATTAAGAAAAAATATAAAATCCACTGCCAGAACAGATTCCAAACACTTTGAAGGACTTAGAGGAAAAGTTAAACCTTATTAAAAGGGATCTTAGCAGATATATGAAAATATAATCCAATTCTGCTGAAAAAATACAACATGGAAAATTCAAACCTTTACTGGCTAGGTCCAATTGCTAATTAGAAACTGATGATTTGATAGTTACCCTGCCACTGGAACAAAGAAACGTCCAAATATCAAGAGTGACCTAAAAAAAATAGTGCCTCAGCTGCCCATATATTCATGTCAAAAATCTTACATGCATGTGCTTGGACTGAGGAGGACGAGAAGGAAACGAGGAACAACATGAGGAAGTTAAGGTTGAAAATGTCTCGTTTGATGACAAAGTGAAATCATGCATAAAAGAAGCTCAACAAAGTCCCAGGTCAACAGCATAAAGATGATCACCCTAGAATACAACAGGACAGATGCCCTCAGAGCATCCCAGGGACAGGCACAGCATTATGCACTGCAGACTCAGAAGTGAAAAACTATGAATTTGATTCAGAGATTTAAGGAAATCTTTGGGCAGGGTGACCTACCTGCCCAAGATGGTTCTAGGTTTCATCTCTCTAGGATTCATGTCACTCAGCAGGTGACTCAGAAGTGGCCATGATTCGATTATACAGAAATATATATGGGCTGGCCTTAAACTCATGGCAACCTTCTTGTGTCAGCCGTCTGGGCCCTGGAATTGTAAGAGTGAGCCATCCACATGCTCAATCGGTTGTATTTCTACCAGTGTTAGTTTTTGAGCACTCATCAGAATTGATTACTGAAAAGCTTATAGCATCCCAGGCTTTCTCTAACACAGGGCTTCATAAACTTTTTCAACTCTTGACCCTTTTTGATGTGAAACAATTTTATGTGACCCAGATATATAAAAAATAGATATACAAGTGAGATAGGTACTTATACCACAATTTGAAGATCATCTATATACATAATTATATCACTTATTAATGATGAAATCAGTTTACAAACTACCGTGATAGAAGTACTTATTCCATTTTACAAAAAGATATTAAACATAGATAAATATATCAATCATAGAGCTGATTTTTGACAAAGCTACTCAGGTTGCTGAACACTTGAGTGGCAGTATTTCCTTTGATAGTTAGGGGACTGTTGAGATTTAGTAACCACTCACTAATATTGGTTCCTGTCTTTATACACTGCATGGCCATCATGACTATAGCATATGGGAAGACTAGTTCTTATGATAAAAGGAAGTATTTAGATAATTTTAAAGGGAAGATATAGTATGCATATATACAGAAAGTAAAAAATTTTGTGGAGACCAGCACAAACGGAGGAAAGCACCAAGTCGCTGCACTGTGAGACCATGGTGGGGATCATATGAAAACCTACAGTAGGAGATTCTTAAAATGTGTATGTATGTACGTATATATGTATGAAAACAATCTAAACTGGAATCACCACATAATGGGGGGAGGGGAGGAACAAAGCTCTGACTAGACATCTCTCACCACCAAATGAAACCTCCAGTGCCAGGAATGAGTTCTATCTAAATGAGTTGTTGGCCAAAGGGGCCCCAAGGAGATCTCCAAACAACTCAGCTCTTGCCAAAGCTACAAGTTGCTCTCCATGAACTGAGGGTGAGGCCCTATTGCTAAAGACAGCACCTACATATCTCAATGAACACGAAGAAGTCAAGTCTGTGCCTAGCTAGAGCCCTCACCCCGACTGACTAGTGTTCGTGACACTAGAAGGCAGTCTGCACACCGGCAGAGAGGAAACACTGACTAGCTGCACACCCTGTGGTCTACAACGGTGACCCGGTCGCATGATACAGGGGTGCAACTGTGGCACAGAATCTGTGGGAGGAACCAACCACTCTGACTGGATTTAAGGTTCACTCCATGAGAGAAACCATGCCTGATAGTGCTTAGGTGGCCAAGAACCTGAGACTAGATAGGCCAAGGACCTAGGAGAAAACCAAACACTATCCTGCTAAAGAACTTAGCAATAAAATGACTCTAACTACTTGCTCAGCCATCAATAGAGAAGCTAATACAGAGACCCACACCTGGGCAATGGCAGAGGGAGAGACCTGGGAACACTCAGCCCTAAGTGGTATGGCTTCATCAAGTCCCTCCTCTCAGGGAACAACGGAAGAGGAGGCAGAAAGATTGTGTGAGCCAGTTTGGATGGAGGGCACTGAGGAGACAGTAGGGACATGGGAACTTTCAGTGACTGCGGCAGTATGTACGCACAGGGCCTGCACAGGATATGTATATATATCTATATATAGATATATATATGTGGGTATGAGACCCCTCTCTAACCCAGAAGCTATCTACGTTGATAACTGCTTGCAAAGGAAAAATCAGTTTTTCTATGAGTCTCATGGGCATACAAACTACACTGAAGGGAAGCTCAAAGCCCAGCACTAGATGGCCAACACAACACAAACACAATGGGATTTTTTTGTCTCATAATGCTTTGCTTGGGCATTTTTGTTTTAAACCTTGTGAGTCTTTTGCTTATATATTATGGCTTCTGATTTTGTGTTTTCATGGAATTTGTGTGTATGCATGTGTGTTTGTTTCTATGTATGTATGTATATATACATATATACGTATATGTGTGTATATATATGTGTATATATATATATATATATATATATGTTTCTTGTGCTTTTTTCTGTTTTTCCCTGTTTATTTTGTTTTATTCTGGTTTGATTGATTTTCTTTTTTTTTGTTATTTTTAATTTGCCACTTTGTTTTATAAAGAAAGAGACAAAGAAGGTGTAGAGAAGTGGGTGAGAGGTCAGGAGGAGATGAGGGAAAATGGTAAACAGAATATACTGTGTAGGAAAAATTTATTTAAAAAATTGTGGGCAAGGTCTCAGTTATCTTTAAGGGGTTGGCCCCTGGGAGTTTGACCATGCTCCAATGAGTATATGGACAACACAAATTGAACTTGGTGTATTTCTTTTTTCTTTTTCTTTCTTTTTCTGGGGAATGAACAAAGGTCGGGGGGGGGGTTGGACCTGGGAGAAATGGGAAGTTATATAATGGGGTGCATTGTATGAAATTCCCAAATAATGAATGAAAATATCATGTTGGAATAAAATACATGATATGGAGGGAGCAAGACTTGAACTGTTACAGTGCTGAAATTTGTAAAGAAGACTGAGGAATTGCCCTTCTAATTTTAGAATGTGCTGTAAATCTACACTCATATGTGTTATGTGGTGCTAAGCTCAGGAAAGACAGAATGGAGGAAAATAGCCCAGAAGTAATCCCCACTGACACACTTAGCTGATTTTCAAAAAAGCATCCAAAGGAGTTCAGTTAGGAAAAGAAAAATAATAATTCCCAGGAACAATGCAGTGATAAGGTAAGTATAAGGCGTGGATTTCAACTCCCACCCCATGGCATACACAGGAACTGAGAGTCAAAACGCAACTGTGAATGAACAATGTGAGTAGGCAGAGGCTAGCCATATTACAGAAATATGACAAGGATCTTGTCTGTGGACGATGGAAAGGATTTCCAGAACTCACATGCAAATAATGAGTCACAGCACTTGAAAAAGACACTTCACAGAAGACACATACATGGCCAGTAACCACCATTATGCAATTAGTAATCAAATCAATAGCTGTACTCAGAAGTTGATACTAATATACATGTGAGTGTTAGTTAACTGTAAAAGACTGCAACACAAAATGCTGGAGAGGAAGTATAGGAGTACCAGAACACATATTGCACATATTGGTGGGAACATAAAAGTTACAGCCACTTTCAAGGAGTATTCGTCAACATTTTAAATTTATTTATTTGTTGGAGTTGGGGCTGTGCTCATGTCATGGCCCCTGTGTTGAGGTTCACAGGGAAGCTTATGGGAGTCAGTTCTTTCTTTTCACCATGGGCATCCCTGGGATCATGGCAAGCTTCTTTACTTGCTAAGCCATCTGGCCATGTGTAAACATTTTATAATTGAACATGTATTTATTTACACAATGATCTAGTAATTTCATGTCTCAGAAGAAATGCAATGTCCACAGCAGACCTGGGACAGAATGAATGCAATATTTTCCATAAATACCTTAAACCAGAAGTTGTTCAAGAGTTCACTAGAAGGAAAATGGACACTGAGTTGTACAATGACAAGAAATAATTGGTGTATCCATGAATACAGAGAAATCTCAAAGGGTAATGAATGAAAGGGGTGCACATAAAATATATGCTATTACCGCATGGTCATGGAATTCAAGAGGCAAACCTAACCTAGAGATGAGAATCAGAAGACAGAGAAAGGAGCAAGGGCTGCTAGAGCAAGTAAGGACAAGGTGCCACACGTCACAACACATCTCACCTCACCACCCCACACACCCCACCACCCCACACATCCCACCACCCCACACACCCCACCACCCCACACATCCCACCACCCCACACATCCCACCACCCCACACATCCCACCACCCCACACATCCCACCACCCCACACACCCCACCACCCCACACACCCCTCTGCCAGGCCAGTCAAAGCGAATGTGCTCCTTCACTTGAAACCTGGACGTCTCCTTTCACAGGACCTCCCTGCCTTGCATGACTGAGGAGTCCAGTGCACACCAAAGACTTAGAATTTCTGATTTTGTCACCAAGCAGTATTTGTGTTTAACTTTACAAGAGGGACTATAAAATATGCCCATCTGAAGTAGATTTCTGTATGTAAGTTTAAAATAAAACCACAAATAATGCTATTTCATACTGAATAAATGTAAAAGGTTCCTTTGAGCACTAACAGCAACATTTCTCTCTGGATAAACTTGTTTGCTGGTTGGATGAGAAATGCATAACTCTACTTCTAATTTTTGTCTCAGCTGCCAAGAAGTTCAGAGCCAAATTCAGTGCTCAGTTTAGTGATTAACATCCCAGCTGCCCCATATATCAATTTTTCTTGGGTGGAGGGTGAGAAAGGTGGGGGTATTAAATTATCCTGTTTCACACTGTGAACTGCTTCAAACCGTTTGAGAATGATGGTGCACAAATCACATGAAATGCTGGCTATTGTGACATAATTAAACTTTACTTTTCTCTCCAGATAAAATTTGTATGCTTTGCTTTCCCATCAGAGGATGTCAGCTTAGGGAGGACTTCTGCAGTTGTCTTCATAAGTCATCTGCAAAGGGCAAATCACTCTCCACCCAAACAATTCCAAACACAGCCTACTGACAAGCAGACACTAGCCTTACACTGGATGGTAAGGGTTAGCATACAGGAATCATGGAAAGTGCAGTTGATGCAGAGGAAGGGTCCCTAATGGATTGTAGACAGTGAAAGAAATCCAAGTTTGCTCCATTATATTCTTAGGGGAAAAAAATGGAATCAGATCTATCCGCATGTGTGTTTGTCTCTGTTCCTGTAACAAATGCTGTAGGCTGCTTTGATTTTACCAGTGGACAGGACATTTTCTGTTCACATTTAACAAAATCATACTACCTTGACCTCGGGGGCAGGGAGTCGGTATTCCCAAGGTGTTTATTCTAATGTCACATGGATGAATCAGGACCACCCGACTCTCACCGGTGCTGCTGCTCTGCTGGGCAGAGCTCGGGGCTGGCCCTCTTCATGCTCCTTCCTCCCTGCTCGGGGCTGGCCCTCTTCATGCTCCTTCCTCCCTGCTCGGGGCTGGCCCTCTTCATGCTCCTTCCTCCCTGCTGCACTTGTCCCTCTGCAGACTTTCTTGGTGAACTTAACTGGCAACTCACTGGCTGCTTTCGCTGTAACCTTTGGAGAATCCACCTGTTGGTATGGAGTAAGAATATGTAATGAAATGAAAACTATGACACTTCTTTAAAAATAATTCACTCACATCCAGATTCTTTAAAAACCTAAGCTGGATAATACTGGACTTGACAAGGAAACAAACAAACAAGAAGCAACAGTGGTTATTATGGGGAAAAAATGCAATCTAGCAAGATCCAGACCCTTCCTCATCAATGGGACAAGACCAATTAAAATTCGTGTCAGTGTTACACATGCTTTAAAAATTATCTCTACAGAAAACTTGCTTACAATAAAAATGATATTTTTATGGAACATTGTCACATTTTCAAATTGCATGTGAATTCATTATTAACCTTTGCTGCGAGTGGAGCCAGTGTATCATTGTAGCTTAAATTCCTATTAATTAAGATCTTATTTTCCTATTGTTGGAGAGAGGCTAATTAATGTGAAAGTATCCAAGGAGCTTATGATGTTGCTTACATGGAGTGCAGGTAGTTTAACCTTTGTGCAAGACGAGTTCACATCATCTGGCACCATGTACTAGGACCAGAGGTTAACTTCATGACAAGCTTGCTGTCTCTTAGGCTTCCTTTTCACACTGTGGTGACATCTGGGGAATGACTGACTCTCAATGACCTTGAAGTAGACACAGGAAGAGAGGGCAGAGCCTACAACCCAGGTGGAAGACTGAACGCCAGCGACGGTCCTTGACTGAAGTGTTTGTTTGTTCAGCAGCTTCGCATTTACAGCAGCTCCAAGTGCCATCGCCTTTCCCTCAGTTAAATGGAGAGCAGGAGACAGGAACAGCAGAAGGGGAAATAATGGAGTAGCCAGTGCCAAAATAGAGAATAAATTATGCTGGCTGGGCAAACAGATCCTTAATTTGTAGTCTCTCAATTTCCAGTTTCTGTTGCCAAGTGTGTTCATTCCTTCTCTTTGAAATAGGCTGGTGCTCTGAAGGTGGGGTTAAGTTGTCAAAACAGCCTCCTTTATTCCTACCTCCTCCCGGATCTCAGCATCTTAATGAATAGCAAAACCACTGCCTTTCACTAACCTGCAAATTGGAAATGTTTCCCAATCACTTGAAGGTAACATTTTTTTTCACCTGCCCTCTAAGTGCATTGGGAAAGTTGATAGTTTTTTATTAGAGAGAAAAGGGGAAGTGATGAGGGAATGTCTTTCTCTGTGCTGCAAATATGTGTTGCTCTGATTGGTTGATAATTAAGGCCATTTGGCCTATGGCAAAGCAGCTTAGAGGCAGGTGGGAAATTCAAAGAGAGAGACAGGAAGAAGGCAGGAAGAGATGCCAGTGAGCTGCCCAAGGAGCAACATGTAATGGGATGCTGGTAAAGCCACTGAACATGTGGCAATACACCGATTAATAGTTATGGGCTAATTTAAGATATAAGAGCCAGCTATTAAAAAGCTTGGGCCATGGCCATGCAGTTATAATTAATATAAGCCTCTGTGTCTTTACTTGGGGTACTTGAATGAGAGAGATTTGTCCCAACCGCCCACAGGTCGGGACACAGGAAATCTTCCGACTACAGCTGCCCTCCATAATGTCACCTTGGTAAGAAATGCATCTTGCTATTTATTTCACTAATGTGAAATGAGGGTCCCCATGCTTGTTTCACCCCCTGGAACACTGCATAGCAGTCACTGTGCTCTGGATTAGCTGAAGGTTTCTTCCATCTTTATTGAGATAAATCAACAAATGAATATTTATCTGGTGTGATGTTCTGACATCTCACATTGTAAAATACCATGCTCAAAGTCCATACTTTTATATATCTGTATGTAGTGAGACTATGACAACTATTTTCTAAGTAGGTTTCAAGCACATCATGACACATGACATTAGTAAGTATAGCTTATAACTGAAATGTTTGTGTCTTTAACCAACATACCCCTGTTTTCTCCAACTCCAAAATTTTTGGTATCTACCATTCCACTCTCTAATGTCTTCTTGGATTCGATTCCACATAAGAGTTACAACTATGCAGTGTCTGTCCTGACCTGTTGGGCATATTTCACGAAAAGAGGGGATTTCGTTCTCTTTTAAAGCTGGATGACTTTTCTTACTCAGTCCATTACTTTCATTCATTCACCAATGAATACTTCTTTTCCTACTACAGATAACACTACAACAATGAGATGCACAGGTCTCGGTACCATGATTTTATTTCTTTGGGCTGTGAATTCAGAACTGGGGGTATGCAGTTATACAGACTGTTCTTAGTTGAAATACTTGAGGACTTTTAGTCTCTCCTATATACTAAGCATTTAAGGTGCCAGTTTCCTCCAAGATCCTCTGACATATTGAACAGGATTGGGTATAGTATATTCCATCTTGTACGAGGCTCCCTGGAAGAGATGGTCCCTGGGGGTCAGGTCAGTGGCCTGAGGTTTAGGTTGCAAGGCCATGGATGTTTCTATCTAATAAGTAAAATGTTTTCCACCTTAGTGAAGAGCTATATTTCTACATAAATTTATAATGCTAAGAGAAAGATGGAATTCTTCATTTTGAACATAGTGAAACATTCATATTTAAAAAGATATGGAAATAAATACAAAAAGCACTCCTGGCATCTCAGAATGTAAAAAGGGATACTACCCAAATATGTATCATTTTCAAGAAAATGTACTACTTAAATGAGATGATATTTTCCTTAATTTTCCAATGTAACCTCACACTGTTCTATAAAACGAGAACACATTGCACTCTAAACAATAACGGAAAAGTCTTCCAACCAGGGATTCATGTTCCATTCCTCTCATAGAAAACACACAGGAAGACAAGCTTATAGAATTATTTTGAGAATTAAAGCTTCTCCATGAAGATTTGTACCCCAGCAACACACATTCCCCTTTGACTTGCTGGACCTCAGGTTCAGACTGAGAAAGGAACCACATTCTACTGTGTGCAATGAAGGAAACTCAAACTTCCGCTCTGACCCACAGCTTTTGTGATGCCTTGAAACGGGCAACTCCAGACAACAAAGTGGTAAACTAGAAATGAGGCAGGGCTGCACAGTGCAATCCTCTCGCTGACTGTACACTGACAACCTGGACCTGCGGCTGACCTCGGCAAGCACTGGTGAGATGCGGTTTCATTCACTGAATTTCAAAGAATGAGTCACAGAGGGTGACTGGGATATGGCTGAATGGTAGCATGCCTGCTATGCAGACTTTACTCCAAACATAACATAGAACAACATGAAACAAAACAAGTAGCAAACCCAAATGCTTCCGTGGGTGGCATAAGCAGCTGTGTGGCCATCTAGACAATGAACCTTGGAATGGCCTGGTGACAGCAGTCACCTCCAGAGCTGCTGGATGGTCTTGCAAATAAAGTGTTTGCTTTTCCAGAGACAAACAAACAAACAAACAAAACAAAACAACCAAACAACAAACAAAAATCTCTAAGCAACAGCATCCCTGCTATGTTGACAAAAATTCATTTCTAGTTTAGCTTTGGAAGAAATCCCACAGTTTAATGTAAATGGTTCACCACACCCAAACATCTATTAGTAAAATATCGCTTTACTTTGCAAAAGCATGTTGGGAGTTCTTAGGGAAGTGTGCTACCTTCCAAGTCAAAAGCATTTTGTTAAGAATCCTAAAATTCTAAAAAATTCATTTTAGAATGAAATAATATGCTGAAAATTTTAACATGCATAACTTCCTTCCCTTTGAGTAATAGATGGTAAAAAGAGTTTATGTGTATATGCATGTTTTTTCAGGTACAATGACTTATTTTTAAATACCTGTCCCAAAAAAAAGTAGAAGTAATAATAATTCATCCACTACTCTGTCAATAGCTGCAGATTCCACATGCATAGTGACAAGGTATACTCTGAGAGACTAAGAAGATGCTGGGACTTGAAAGAGAAAATCTGTAGCCACCAGGTTGACTTGACTCAACTAATTCTGTTAGGGAACCACCAGCTGAAGACACCTTCCTGTGTGCATCACTCAGCAGAACCGAGGACATTTTCAGGTTTAATTTTTATAGCATAAATAAAAACCTGTATACTGTAGAAATTAAAATTAAGATGCAATTTACCCACAGATAGTTAAATTATATATATTTTTGACATATTTAAATATATATGTACACATAAAATAGTAGAGAAATAAAGTCATTAATTAAATGTATGTATGAAATATGAAATACTAGCTACATATCCAGGCTGATCACACTGTTAACAGAAATTAAGACGTTAAAGTTACATGTTATTTTTAATAGTGTTACTTATAATCAAAGCTCTTTAATCAAAAAGGAATAAAATATTTTTCATAAAAGCTCATGGAAAATGTTCTACATTGTATTATTCTCTGCTTAAAAATTTGGTTTCACAACAAAAACTTTTTGATTTGGTGAACTGCACATTGTGGAAGATAATAATTAGAATGTTATATAGAAAGATATAGTATTTTTAAATGACTTTTATATTTCAGTGAAGTTTATGAAATTGAAAACTACAAAAAAGGGTGAAAATCTTAAATTAGTGCAGATTAAGTGCTGACCATCGCTGTAAGGGGACACTGTCACAGAAATGGTTCTTTGTTTCTGTCACTATAAGGGACATTGTCACGGAAATGGTTCTTTGTTTTGTTGGAAAAATGATAAAAATACAAAAGTCAATAAAACTGTTAAAAGAAGTCTCCATAATTACCAAGATCAAAATCCAGTGGCTTTTCATTAAACATGAACTTTTGTTCTGCCTACTGCAACATGTAAACAGTGCTGACAACTGGTTTGCGAGGCTCTTGCTACAATAAAATGTAATTGTATCACGAGAGAAAGGTGACAATCAGGGGATCATGAAAAAATTACATATTCTCCCTGGTAGTTAATTAGCCATGCAAACCCTCCTCAAACAGATCTTCTCTTCTATTAGGAATGATTACTATGCAGACCTACAGATGTCAATACCACAGTCATTCAAATACTTCTTTTCCTGCTAATTGAAGGTTGTAAAGCTCTGGTGCCAAGGTTTGGCTTCCAAAGAGCTAATTTATGACTAGAAGGATATTTTATGTCTTCAGTTGCAGCAGCTACAAAATTCAGCAAATCAGAACCATCTGTGCACTGAGACTTGACTCACCATTCATCTAGCAGCCTATCAGTCACATTAGCCTGCATCCTGCATTCTTGGCTCATGAGCACTTGTGATGATCCAAAGTTCAGAAGAAATATTAAAGTAAATGGCATTCTAACCCTAACTTGTACCTCCACCAGAATGAACCTCCACACACATACATTTATTTATTTAATATGGATAGCCTCAAGTGAGAAAGAGCAGTTTCCTTGTCTGTGTGACAGTGTTGCTAACCACAGACTCAGGTTTCTACCACTCTCTTCTGAAAATCCTTTGACTTTATAATTCCTTGCTCAGAATTAACTTTTTTAAGTTGATGTGAGGACATCCATTCAAAGAAGCATAATAAAGGAGATAACAAATACAATAACAATTTTGTTAAGAAAATAATTCTTTTTATAAGCTGAAATATCAACAGATATGTATCAATCACTTCTAAGACTATTTTCCAGCTGCATATCATGGTGAAACTGGGAGGCAAAGACACAGGACAGAAGAGAGGTCCACAGGACATGAGAGAGAGATCCACAGGGCAAAAGAGAGATCCACAGGACACGAGAGAGAGATCCACGGAGCAGGAGAGAGAGATCCACAGGACAGGAGAGAGAGATCCACGGAGCAGGAGAGAGAGATCCACAGGACACGACAGAGAGAGAGATCCACGGAGCAGGAGAGAGAGATCCACAGGGTAGAAGAGATATCCACAGGACAGGAGAGAGAGAGCCACAGGACAGGAGAGAGATCCACAGGGCAGGAGAAAGAGAGACACAGGGCAGGAGAGAGAGAGAGCCACAGGACAGGAGAGAGAGATCCACAGGGCAGAAGAGAGAGATCCACAGGACAGGAGAGAGAGATCCACAGGGCAGGAGAGAGAGATCCACAGGACAGGAGAGAGAGAGAGATCCACAGGACAGGAGAGAGAGATCCACAGGGCAGAAGAGAGAGATCCACAGGGCAGAAGAGAGAGATCCACAGGGCAGAAGAGAGAGATCCACAGGGCAGAAGAGAGAGATCCACAGGACAGGAGAGAGAGAGAGAGATCCACAGGACAGGAGAGAGAGAGAGAGATCCACAGGACAGGAGAGAGAGATCCACAGGGCATAAGAGAGAGATCCACAGGGCAGAAGAGAGAGATCCACAGGACAGGAGAGAGAGATCCACAGGGCAGGAGAGAGAGATCCACAGGACAGGAGAGAGAGAGAGATCCACAGGACAGGAGAGAGAGATCCACAGGGCATAAGAGAGAGATTCACAGGGCAGGAGAGAGATCCACAGGGCAGGAGAGAGAAATTCACAGGGCAGGAGAGAGAGATTCACAGAACAGGAAAGAGAGAGCCACAGGGCAGGAGAGAGAGAGAGCCACAGGACAGGAGAGAGATCCACAGGGCAGGAGAGAGAGATCCACAGGGCAGGAGAGAGAGATCCACAGGGCAGGAGAGAGAGATTCACAGGGCAGGAGAGAGAGATCCACAGGGCAGGAGAGAGAGCCACAGGGCAGGAGAGAGAGATCCACAGGGCAGGAGAGAGAGATCCACAGGGCAGGAGAGAGAGAAAGCCTATAGAAGCACAGAAAGGCTCTCATGAATCAAGGTGGAGTGGTCTTTAGCTCTGCCCTAGCCACGCACATGACCATCAGTGATTGCACACAGCAGGCACAGATCCCATTCTAAGAGATAACGCGCCAGAGGAACTTTCAGGTTTCTAAGTGCTGATTTAAAAGAAATAGGAATTAATGTAGCAAGCACGTCACTTTTGACCTGAAATGTATTCACAGAAGCACTTTCACAGTGTGCAGTTGCAAGGGCACAAGTATTTATTATGTTATACGTACTTTTTGGCGGGTTGGAGTATGCACATGGACACTCTGTGCTTTAGTAGAAAATTCCAGGGGCCCTAAAGGTACTCCATCTGGATTCAAAATCTTCTTGAGCTTCTGATAGTCTGGCTTTTCATCATAAGCTAAATTACAGACACATGCCAAGAACTTGGCAAGTTCACCTGTGAAGTATCAAAGTTTTTACATGTCACTTGTAATTGAGATGAATTAATAAAACTCTAGTGATTCTCAAGCTTTTCTGTTACCTTTTCCTTCACACACACACACACACACACACACACACACACACACACACACTTGACTGAACTAAAAATAAGTCAATAAAAATCATTTAAAAATTTTTTTAATTAAAAAATATTTAAGAGCAACTGACATGATTTGCTAAAAATGGGATAAGCTGACAATCTTTTCAATATCCCTTTGCTGATATGTTTACAATGAGCTCATCTTCCAGGTGGAAATACCTAGACAAGGATAGTTACTAACTTGGATTTATGAGGTGTGGCTCCTAACTACTCAAAACCACAGCAGCTTGATGCACTTCAGATTTTTCTTTCACATTAACATATATATATTGGTTTTTCGAGACAGGGTTTCTCTGTGTACCTTTGTGCCTTTTCTGGAACTCGCTTTGTAGACCAGGCTGGCCTCAAACTCACAGAGATCCGCCTGCCTCTGCCTCCCAAGTGCTGGGATTGAAGGCGTGCGCCACCACCGCCCGTAAATATTTATTTAAAAAAAACCAATGTTGCTCATAAATCTATAAATCTGACTTCAAAGGAAAAAGTACTGTAAGTTTTGCCTATAGCTTTCATTTTGTCATTATATGAATATATTAAAAAATGAGTATGGACTCCATATTTTTAATCATGATTGGCCTTAACAGTCATGTCCTCGATACCTTAGTATCCCAGTGCATCTCTGCTCTCCCTGACTTTAGGTCAGTAGGCTGAGGAGTTGTCTGTTTTCTCTCTCACACAGTAACTCCTCATTCCAGCTTCTGTTTATTTCAGTCACAGGCTTTCGAGCCCAGGGCTCACATGTGGTAAGTACTCACACTGCCACTAAGCTGCTTCCACCACTAGGTTTTAAAAAGAAGCACAATTAATAATAAAAGTGACAAAGAGTCACCTTGAAATGCCCATGCTCTATACTTCTGTTCAGGAGGAGGCTCATGCTAAAATCATCATATTTTCATTTGTTTACACAATGTTTATACTGACTTTTCCCTTCAAAAACTGATTACTGACCCAGAGTTCTTCATTCTTTCTCACTTGGATGTTTATATTCCATGGCAGGAAGATCAGGGCAGCTTCAGGAGCTGAGGACAACTACCTAACAATTTTCCCCTTCCCTCATAGCCTCCCTGCATCAAACAGACATGAAGAGGCACTGGGTCTCACTCCCTAGACAAAAAAAAAAAAAAAAAAATCCAAAAGTAATAGTCACATCTTTTCTTTCTCTTAAAAGCAGGTGACTGCTTTTTAAGTGTGTATGTGTATACATGCCTATGTATGTGAGTACACTCATTCGGGCACAAGTGAGTATAATTACCCATGGAGGTCCAAAGAGGTTACCAGATTTGCTAGCACTGGAGCTGTGAGTGATTGTGAGCTCCCAATATGGGCACTAGGAACTAAATTCTGGTCCTCTGCTGAGCTCTTTCTCCAGCCCCCAAAGTGACCATTCTATACCACAGTTAGAATTATTATCTAGAAATGAAGAGCTAATGTAGTTAAAAGCAGAGCTCCTGGCTCTGGTGTTATTGTTGTTTGTTTTCTGTTTTTAACAATCTAGCCATTAGACAATTTACTTTTTCTTCTTCTCTAACATAAGAGACATAGCAAGCTCTGTTATCGAACATTTAGTTCAGTAGATTGCTGTTAGCCAGCTCCTGTTTTAGAACATACTTTAACTGGTGTTTTCTGGTCTCCGACTGGGGGCATCCAAATCCAGTTATTAAAGAAATATTCAACAACATTCTCTGCCATTTTCTGAGACATATTCTGCTGTTTTTCAGTCTTGCAATAGCTAGTAAGCTGAGCTTAGTATAAACTACAAGTCTATTAATCAGAATGGAGAACAGAGCTGAGTTTGTTGGGAACAAAGGAGAATTCCCAGCACACTACCAACTGAGAGCAGCTGTACAAAAGGCCTCATGGGCCTGAGGTTTAGAAACTGTGGCACCAGAGTGGCTCAGGAGGGAAAAAAAAACAACAAAACAAACAAACAAACCAAAAACCACCCCAATATAGATTTATTATCATAAGCCCGAAGCTCAGAGCATTGATGTAAATGTTAGCCTTCCAAGATCTGGGTTTATTCCATGAAGCATAACCTTTGATTTGCTTGTGAATTTCCAAAGCTATTAAACAGAACGAGTATACTCTTGAGTTACCTGCCTGTTGGGCTAGTGACATATTAAACATCATCACTGACTATTTTACGTCTTTATTCAAGACAATAAAGACTTCTGAAGGTACCACACTGAGTTAGTTACACATGCTGCAAACCTCTGCATTGCTTTATATAAAAAAGGCAGGAAAAGTGTTTTGTAAATCAGTTTATTTTCAAGAATGTGCTTGCTCTACAATCTCCTAAGAAAATTAAACCCTGTGCTCTAAGAACAGAAACCTGTTTATATTTATGAGCATAGACTAAATTCATGGGTAAGAAAACAAGGAATCATGTGTGACCTATCACTAGACTTTTCATATGACTAAAATTCTAGTATATATCTAATGACTGAAATATCATGGGACATAGACTAGCTCATAAGCATCCACCTTGTACAATATGAGGCATCCAGGCCTTCTTTTCTAGACCTAAGCTGAAAGGACAAGAAAGTTAAGGGGGGACATATATTTGAAAAGGAAATGACATCTCTGATCCATCTTGCTTTCTGTCTCAATGAGAAAATATACTATCAACTTGGTAAGAATAATGTCAGTTTTATCAATTTCTCTAATGTAGTTACAGAATAAAACAAACAACAACAATAACATTTGCAATTTTCAGCTTATCTTCCCAAATAACAATCTCCCATCTTCTGACCCCTCCATTAGAAGAAAACTACCACGGAAAGGAGAATATGGGAACCTAGCAGGATGACACACAATGTGACTTAGGAAACCAGGTGGGCACAGGCCTGGGCTGTCCATCTCTGTAAATGACAATTTTGGCTCATAGCTGTGAATACAGGCTAAGATGACATCTTGACTGTTCTACTCGCACATATGCTATCTGATTTTACTAATGGCCAGTGCACACAAGCACTTCCAGAAGTCAGCTAAATGCTAACCATGAGATGGCCTCACGTCAATAGAGAATAAGATTCACTCTGCTGCCAGGGTGCTGATGCACGCCTTTAATCCCAGCACTCGGGAGGTAGAGGCAGGTCGATCTTTATGAGTTTGAGACCAGCCTGGTCTACAGAGATAGTTCCAGGAAGACAGCCAAGGCTACACAGAGAAACTCTGTTTAAAAAAATAAAAAGATTCACTCTGCTAATCTGCACCTCGTAAAAGAAAAGTCTGATGGTAGAGTTAGCTGGCTCTTCTCTATATGACACACCAGCTTCATACTGAATGAGTCACACATGCATAAACAAGTGACTGAAACTGCAAGTTTATTTACTGTTCACACCAATGTGAATGTCAAAGAACTTGAACTCAAAAGTCCTCTATAAACTTGAAGGAGGAAATTGTTTCTAAAATGCATCTCCACATCCCCAAATCAGTTGACTTTCTAATCTAAAAAGCTTGGCTGACCAATATAATGTGACCCAGGTGTAAACAGTATTTAGGTATGTAATGACTAAGTTTTTTTTTTAAATATATTGACTCAAAATAGACTTTTTATAATTTGACTTTACCTCCATTCAAAAATGTCTTAATTCTAAAAATACCAGTTGCTATTGACTAACCTGTGAATGATTCTCAAAATATAAACCTAAAACTCTAAATAAAAACAGAAAGTTAGAACCCCAAGGCTTTGGCATTAATGTCTAGAAATGATTTAAACTATCTGTGACCCTGAAGCTTTCCCCATGGGAATGGGAGTGGGTAAGGTTGACACCTACAGAGCAGCAACTGAGATGACCTGTGGAGAGAGAGAGAGAGACACACAGAGAGTTTATCATCCAACTTACAGCAACTACTTCCAGGAGGAGCCCACGTAAGCACCGACTCTGGGAGTTCATCCAGCAGACTAAACAAAACAGAGAAAGGACATGGTAAGTATCTTCAAACCCATGTTCACTGCTTCATTTAGAACATAAAACTCTGAGTCTATGTTGATAGGACACCACAATTTTGCCCTTTTTTACCCAACTGTAATGGATGAGAGGGTTAGCAAGGGGTGAGGGGTCCTTAGTTCTAACTGGCCAAGCAATGTGGAAACAGGGATGATTTAACTCAAGCTGTATACAGTTGAGGACTGCAGAGGTAGGAATGCTTGCCATGATGTTGCCTTAAAAACAACAAAAAATACATATAAAATTGTTTGTAGACGGTGAAGTCATTTTTTCCCTCATATATTTGTCACTGGAGAGGTATGGGAAACTATCCAAAGAGGTGAGATTAAAACTCAGTTCAAACTGACTTCATCAACCTGGATCAAAACTTCCAGGAGTCTGACCCCAGGGGGTTTATTGTCAGCAAATTTCAACATAATAGAGTATGGGGAAATGGTTTCCAGGAAACACTCCAGGTACACAATAAAGCTTAGGGTGTGACTACATAGAAACTCATTTGCAAAGTACCTGTGACCTTGAAAGTGGGTTCTAGAGCTAAAAGGCCTAAACTCTAGCATGGTCTCTGACCCAGATAACACAGAGGCCATAAAGTACATGTGACATCTCCCCTAAGGATGGGTTCTATTAACTGGGAGCTAAAGATAAGGGTCTAGGGAGGGAAGAGTCTGAGGTAAACATTATGGGGGATTTGGGTGAGGTCTCCCTCCACAGAGAGCAATGGTCACCAAGTTGTTAACAATATCCACTCCCAGATTTCTGGATGGGAAAAGAGGCATTTTATCTCCTCCATTGAGGAGAGGCCCCTGTAAGTTCAACATTCCTGGTTTCCCTGGTGATGTGTTGGCAAAACCCCCTTTGTGCCCACTCCTCTCCCCCACCCCGCCCCAAATCATATTTTCCTCATGTATTTACCACTGGAGAGGGATGGTTTTTAATTATCTGTGTATAATAGTTCTCCCCTGGGAAGAGTTCATACTAACCAATGATTGAATGAGTTAATGAGAAGTATCAACACAACACACCAAATCAAAACAACAAATGCCAGGTAAACGCTTTTCAGTGTTTTCAGCTAAATAAATATAACTCTCTTAAGTCGCTGTAGCAAAAATATATAAAGTCTCAACTAAAATTATAGATATGAGTGAACGGTTCACAAAGAAACTCAAGCAGAAACGTGCAGCGATCTCAAGAGACATAACAGCAAAAATGAAGGGACATGTGCTGTGGCCAAACCTGCCATCCTGCCTCATGTTACACCTTCACAGGCAACTAAAGCACTATTTATTACATAAGAAATTTGAAATGTTTTAAGTTTTGACACATAATATATTGGCTCTACTAATGTTTGTATTTATATTGTTAATCAAATAAAAATGAAGATAATAAAATACGTAAAGTAGAGGTAATGTTTAACTTATTAAAACCCTATATTTTACACAGTACTATTTTATTATACATGAATACATATGTAGACATACTAATTATTAAAATGAAGGCATCTATGTATACATGTTGATACAAGTCTAAAATAAGGCAGTCATAAGTCTTACTAAAAGAAAGCCTGACAATGACCATAAGAATTAAAATGCTAGCCTTTAATTGAAATACACTACTTAAACTAGATAAACTGAGCTGACATACTGTATACCAGGGCTGCTTCTGAGTGTTGATACCTATGGGCTGACTTGGTGGGAAGTGTAGAGTATGCTAGATATACCAAGACTGACATGGACAAAACTCATCAGAAAGCCCCAACTCTGACTTACACAAGTGTGTCAGGGACTATGGTGGTCAAGATTCCAAGTGCAACTATTGCACATGTCAGTTTGTAAACATCTGTCATTTCCAACCTTCAGTCTTAACTTCCCACCTTGAGCACTGACACTAAGGTGGATCCAGGTGTGGGGATGCATACCTCCAATCCCAGCACTTGGGAGGCTGAGGCAGGAAGATCATGAGTTTGAGACCATCTTGGAATACAGAGTGAGACACAATCTAAAAAATTTTTGAATTTGAAGATTGACTTATATGGCTGAGTTGCACCTCTGTGTGTGAAATGTGTCCATTTTCATTGTTTATTTTCCTAAAACTCTACTCCCTTGGTAAAACAGCAGTCTCTCCCTGGATAACTATCTCCGCCTATCTTAGTATGTGAGGGAAAGCTACTCAGTGCCTGGAACCCAGCTGACCAGTGAGAGAATTGTAGAACAAACCCTGTTCTAAAACTGACTTCCTTATGCTAACAGAGTTGAGGTAAAAACTTTGAATGTAGAATATTAGAAAGGTTTATGCAGCTACAGAGTATTTCATATAAATAGCTCACTTAAATGTTTTCTTTGTTTCTACCTCAAGGGCCTCTGGGGCAGGAATGTGAGGTATGCTGTCCTCACTTGAGAAATGCAGGCCCTCCTCTCCTGCCTCACCTGCTGCTCTGCATGCTGCTCTGCATGGCTGAGATCACACCAAGAACAGAGCACTTCCATACCCAGGTACCACACTCACTGGAAAACAGTCTATCTCATAAACACCACCACCTAGGATCTAAGTGCTAGAAAACAGCATGTCCAGAAAGAGAGATTTTATTTTATACTTGCACTGAAAATTTTCTATACTTCGTAATTTTTCAGTGTTGCCCTAATGGAGTTTAGGTCGGGTTCTGGTTTTTTTTTTAACAGTAGTTTTCAAACTACTGGTATTTGTTTTGTCATGGTGGCGGAGGGGCAATTTTGTCTGGCATGTCCACTCCCTCCGCTCTCAGTCCTGATGCATGAAGAGACGGGACATTTGAGAATCCCTACTTGGTTTTAGCAGTCTGGACAGCCACAGGGTCCTCCAGGTTTGTGTCCCAAGGAAGCTTCCCACATAGCCAGCGCAGCATGCAGTAACCAAGGATCTCAACATCGCTTCTTCTGGAAGGGGCTGCAGAAAGGGGAGGATAAAAAAAGTCCGTGAGAAACAGAGAAATCTCTGAGTGAGCTCCCATTGACGAAATATGAAAAAACCAAATGGGCAAAGTGTCGTGTTTACTCAGCTGGAGTGAAGTTAACCGTCTGGGCCTCTGGCCTCAGTCCACAGACAGGCAGGACTTGTGCTGAAGTAAGGGTCAGTTTCCTCACCTCCTCCAACTTCATCTTGCCGTAGTCTAGCCTGTCACATGAACTTGATCCCATGGCCTCTGACATGATCCAGACAACCCATAACCCAGCACCAACACTTTCTCAAAGCGCCAAACAGTAAAACAAAGAAATAAATGTCTGCAGCTAAATTGCTAACACATGTTCCAGGAAGTCCACGGGGTCTGCCTGGGTCATGCAGAGACCCTCTGAGTGCAGACTACACTGAAGGCCTTTCCTACCCGTCACAGCAGTGGTCGCATCTCAAGTCAGAAGAGTGTGACAAAGCTGCCATCTAGTGTGCATCTTCAAAACCAGGCCATGAAGGCCTTCCTAAGTGGGAAGTGCAGTGACTAGGCACACAGCTCCACAGTGCTCCGCACATCCTCTCCAGATGACTAGGAAAGCCAAAGGCCAGGAAGCATGGAGGGAGTGTGGTGCAGAGGGGAAGGTGGGGAAGGAAGTTCCAAAGCCAAATAGACTTCATGTAAGATGGCTTTTCTTAAACCATTAAAAGAACATACTCAGACCTCAGTAAATATCATGTATATCAACCTCTAAACGCTGTGGACGAATTTCATCTCAACTTGACACACTTTCCTCGAGTACCTTATATCAAAAGACAACGAGACCTAAGAATTGTTAAATACAACTGACACCTGCTAATGAGTCACTGAATTAATAACTAGCACACTTAGTGAATACCCATGAAAGAAAATCATTTTATAAGCATTCCAAGCTATTATAAAAATAATAAGCTGGTATTTATATTTATTCTACTACTTGAATGTTCATCTGTACAGGGATATATAATATCCTGAGCAATATGGGGTTGTTAAAGCCTACTGTAAACAGGTATCCCATTTCATTGCCCTTCATTAAACAAACTCTGAAAAGTCAGTGAGTGAATGAACTAGGTCTTTAATTTATGAATCCATCCACTGAGAACAATAGTGCCACCTCACTGTAGCTACTCTGGGTCACCATACCTAAGTTGTTATAAAAGCAGAGTGTACAATTACTCCTACACATACTCCATCTTAACTGCTATTCGAGTACTGGGTTATTAAAGCCCCTTCAATCCAGTAGAAGGCCAAGCCCATGGGTGCTGTTTATTTTCTGCATAGGCCTCAACAATGTCCTAATGCAGGACTTGACTCTAGTATTAAAATAAAAACAGTCGCTACCATGCTGCTCTGCAGTGATTTCCTTGGTGATAAATCTCCCATTAATAACAGAATGGTTCTTGTGTACAAATGTGTACACAAGTCTCTTCCATTACAGGAATTCCCAATTACTATCAATTAAAAAATTCACATCCTTTAAATGTTCAAAAGATGATATTCTGACACTTGTTTTCCCTACACAAAAGGAGGGCTAAAACCCAGTATGAATTAGTGTAGAATGCATCTTCCCAGTGACTCCAGCCACCCTCCAGCTGAGGGACTGATAGAAAGCTGCAAATACTGACAAGTCATTTACATTTCTGAAACAAATATTTCATAAACTGGTCTTCATGTAAAATAGGCCTTTGAAAGTTGAGTTCACTTCACTATTATCTAATTAAATATATTATCACATTTCCAATCTTTCCCTATATGCACTATGTTAGTGGGTGTGGTTAAGCAAACATTTTACAGTCTTCTCACTGAGTCCTACAAAAACACTTGGAATGTTAAAAAGAACGATTATATTTTCCTAGCCTAAGAAGTATGATAAAAGCATAAAAAAAAATGTTTCTAAGTCTGTCTCTCTCACTGAAAATCAGTCCCAGAGAGACAAAATGCTTGACTTGTTTTGGGGAAATTAAACTCTTTCGATCTATAATTGTCATGTCCACTTTCTGGCTACCATACAGAGAGGAGTAAATGTAATAATTGTTAATTCAAAAACAATAATTAAGAAGTTAAGACCACTTGCTACTGTGGCAGAGGACCCAGGCTTGGTTCCCAGCATCTCTATGGTGGCTCACAAACTTCTGTAAATCCAGTTCCAGGTGATTTATTGCCATCTTCTGGCAGCCACAGGCACCAGGCATGCACATGGCACACATACATGCCTAGAGGTAAAATACTCATTCACAAGAAATAAAAATAAATAAATGTCTGAAAATATTTTTTAAAAAAGCTGATTGTTTCATTACAAATTTTCCAAATTCATTAGAAAATGCTAATTGAACCAAGAAATGTTCAGAGTTCCAGAGTAGGAATCCATACAGCAGGGGTGAGATCCAGCCACACCTCTTTAATGCTGAACTCTGTAGTTCAATGTGCAGACAGTCTACCATCTGTAATACACCGGATTCCTTTGGGGAGACAAAATATTGTGGATTGTTCTCTCTTGAAAACATGTTTGCATAATTCACTGTACTATAGAAGGTTCCCAGTTGCATTTCATAATCAATATTATCATTATTTATAGGTCTTCATACAGATACACAACAACTCAGACTTTCACTTTCTGTTGGAAATTTTGTTATCAAGCATTTTCCTCTAAACTTTCTTAAATTAGTTTCCAAATACTATTTAGCATCTAATTTTATTGTGCTTACTAGCACGGAGCAAGGCAAATTACTCTTTTCACTGAGAGTGTGGTGTTTGCAATTGTTCAACATTTCAAAATGATAAAGTATTGCCAAGTATAACAATAATAAAAAATAGGCACAGGTGGAGACTCAACTTCTATTTCAGAAAAAAAAAAAAAAGATTCCAGAAATAGCTGACACTAGAACTGAAAATTAAAAGAACTTATGTGATTTATGGAGAGCAGCTACTGTACCACGTACTGTAGCCCTATATTATTACTTTTTAATCATTCCAACAGTGTCAGTATTACTAATCATATTGGCACATAGGAAAACAGAGGCTGAAAAGGTTAAATACCCTGCTTCGTATCAGAGAGCAAGAACTGACAGGGCAACAGTGAGCTGCATTGTTCAGAATGAAGAAAGCACACGCTCAGGCTAATGACTACCTCCACCATAAGTTCTAAAGTCATCCAATTGACCTTATCTCACTACTTTTAGTTATGGGAGGAGCTATATGGTGCAGGCATTTTGTCTTAAAATACAAAAACACACAACACAAAGTTACTTGCTTGTGGAATAAATAAATAAGTAGCAGATTCTGATCTTTGCTGAATCACTAACAAAATTCTCCTTGTGACCATCCTTCCCAGAAAGCTCCCTCCATATCATCCCATTATGAGAAAAGGGCTTCTATTAAATATTTATTTATTTACAAAGTAGCAATGGTCCATCTAAACTGGAATAAGATCAACAGAAGGTCACACTAGAGATCTAGTCTGCACTCTAAAGATAAATTAGGATAACTAACTGAACCAACTCACCAAAGGAAAGAATAGGAAAGTGTTCTAACTCCATATGCATCTGTCAGTGTAGGTATGCTTCCTATCTGGTTTCATTTCTTATATATTATGGCGGGTGAAGAAGACACAGGATTTGGTAGGAGAAAGCAAACGTGAGAACACCTGCTTCCAGTAGACAGGATGTAAATGCCTAACATATCACTGTATGTGGTTAGAGATCATCAAAGTAGAAATGTCTGAACAAGAGGCTCACCTGAAAGGGGGCAGTGACTAATGGCAGGAAAAATTTATACTTTATTCTTAGGGTTCCAACTGGCTACTGTGTTGGTGAATATTTTGTCAACTCAGATGTACAAAGAGCAAGAAAATATTACAGTGGCTCCTGTTAAGGCCTGAGTATGACATGTCTACCATAGACTTGTGCAGTGGGGCTCAGTGTCAGACTGCAGGAGCTCTGGGGTGTACAGGATGAATTAATAATATAATGGCAATACTGGAAGTGGATAAGGAGTGGGGAATAGGTGTGATGAAGGAAATAGTTCCTGGGAGCTGTGCTGTTTGCTCCTCCTTTCTCAGTGCCCCTTTCCTGCTCACTGTTTGCCATGCCAAAGTGCCTCTTCCAAGTGACCCCACTGCCACAATATGCAGCTTCAGAATGCATCGATGAAGCGGAAGACCATGGAGTGGAACGTTTAAGTCTGTGAACTAACACAAATCTATCCTCTACAGAATTATTTCAAGTGTTCTGTCACAAAGCAAAGTCTGACTAATATACTATCACTTAGTATAATTTCAAGGGGTAGTATGAGAATGGAATGCAAAGTATCATGTTTCAAATAAACAAGAAACCTAGTTTTCCTTTTTCTCTTTTTTTTATTTTATTTTATTTTATTTTTTTTTGGTTTTTTGAGACAGGGTTTCTCTGTGTAGCTTTGCACCTTTCCTGGATCTCTCTCTGTAGACCAGGCTGGCCTCGAACTCACAGAGATCCGCCTGCCTCTTGCCTCCCGAGTGCTGGGATTAAAGGCATGCGCCACCACCGCCCGGCGCTTTTTCTCTTTTTAGTACCTTCTATAACCTAATCCCTGATTTGTATGTGTGTGTGTGTGTGTGAGTGTGTGAGTGTGTATGTGTGTGTGTGTGTGTGTGTGTGTATGTGTGTTGTGTGTGTGTGTGTAAATGATTAATGTAGAGCTATTAGGAAAAGTTATTCAATAGAGCAAAGAGACTTTACATTTAGGCACTGTGCACTGTATATTCCTAACAAAACGATTCAATTAAAAAGCCAAGAAATATGACTTAAATGTGTAAATGTAAAAGGGGTATGTGAATGAGATGGCTCAGTGAATAAAAGGTCTCGCCACTAAGTTTGAGAGCTGAGTCTGATCCCTGGCACCCACATGGTAGAAGGAAAGAATAAAATCCCACAAACTGTCCTCTGACTTCTACACATGTGCTACAGTGCCCCCACCCACCCAAATAAATGTAATAAAAAAATTAAATGTAAAACAAAAGGCCATATGTCACATAGACACAATGCCTTCCTTGGCTTTATGTTAGCCAAAGGCTATATACAGCATTCAATTTTACCTAAAAAGAAGAGGTTAACAGTATAGTTTTCTTACTCCTTGGGAAATACTTAATGGTATTTAATTCAATATTTAATGGTATTGCTTAATATCCTGTAACAGAAAAGGGTGTTTGTTCTGCTGACTTTGTTGTAGAATATAAGCTGTGCCACCCGCATCATCTTCCCCGTTCAGTAGCATGAAAACACATTCTCAATTTCCTTCACATATATTTTGTAAGTTGGAGTCCTGAAATGAAATAAAAACCATGCAAGAAGCAACACAAGACTTGGATTCCACGTGCTGCAGCACATGGCAAAATTTTTTAAAGTACGCAATATATTTTTTTCTTTGACACTGGATATATACATAAGCAAATAGATATTTAAAATGCAATTTAGATATTCTATTTTATGATCATCAATGATGTCAGATTAAAACAGGTATTATATACCCAGTGCCCAGGTCTGATGTGTTTAAGAAAGCTACGCCTGTTCAATGCCGTCTATCTCTAGAGAAATTAGATATTGACTGCGTGCCTCAGTGAGTAGAGAAATCTACAAAAATCCATAGCACTCATTGATCCAAATATTGCTTCTTAACATTAGTAAGAATGCAACAAATTTTAAAACAGTGTATTTGACACACATATAATTCTCTTTAATTATCTTGCAACAAGAACAAAGTATGTCAGTGCTCGTATATGCTAGTTTTGATGGAGGAAAAATTAATAATGAAGAACTACATCTACCACCCTTGCTCCAGTTTTATACTGATGAAGCAAGTCAGCTGCAGAAACTTCCCTTAGGTTACAGAATCCTGAGTTTAGAAGAACAACTGCCATGTTCAAGTCATGCCATCCACAGCACTTCCTGGAATCACCATCTTTCCATCTGTCCGTTTGTCCTTCCATCTCATCTCAGTATGTCCCTGTGCATAGCTTTTGGCTTAAGAGCTACCTAGTAGAAAGGCTGGTCCCTTCTTCCCTTGCACCTACTCCCTCTCATGACTCTGAATTGGAAACCGTGTAGGTAGGAGAACTAAATGGCACCTGCCTCTCACTGCTTTCTTTTGCATTGTTTTCTCTCCTGGACTGGACTAGGGAGATTTTTCAAATATTAAATCACACAGTAACTGTACTAATAGTTAACATGAATATTTATGAATCTGTTTTCTTCATTTACATATAGAATTTGAGCCCTTTTATTCTGGTTTCTAAATATGGTTAAATGATTAGTTCATTTCTTTTCTTTTTTCTTTTTTTCTTTTCTTTTTTTTTTTTTTTTGGTTTCTTCAAGACAGGGTTTCTCCGTGTAGTTTTGGTGCCTGTCCTGGATCTTGCTCTGTAGACCAGGCTGGCCTTGAACTCACAAAGATCCACCAGGCTCTGCCTCCCAAGTACTGGGATTAAAGGCATGCGCCACCACCACCTGGCTGATTAGTTCATTTCTAACAAAACTCTGAGCTGAAATGCTTAATTTTACAAAATTCAATTGACAATATTAGGAACAAACACTGTTCAAACACAGTGAAAATATCCAATCTTCCAGTTTTATACCAGAACAAATAACACATGTATTTAGCAAATACATGTATATATGTCCAAATACATAGGTAGATATATGTGGGCATACATATATGTATTTATATAGATGTTAATATGCAAAATAAATGAAAGGAATCCACTATTTTATAGGAAAGCTGAGCCACCTGTGATTAAATGAATACTCACTCAAGCACAAAACCACAAGACTTCCCTGCAAACCTCAAGATAGTTCACCTGCCCTTTCCTGAACATTCTTTCAGATGCAGAACCATCTCTACAATCCCATTCAGCCCAGTCTTCTCCCCAAGATCCAGAGTGGGGAAATCTACCCCATGTCTCAAACAGTGCATACTATGACTGGGAAGAGGAAGAAGTTTAAGTTGAGTTCAAAATAGAAATTGGATTAAATATTTCATGAAGACAACACAAACAAAAAAATACCATGCAGAATTAATTAAAGAAGGCTTTCAGAAATATTGCTGTCTGAGCTTTGGTCCAAACAACACGTGACTACTCTCACCCCTCCTACAGTTAAGCTGTGCCTTCAACTGACTCAGCATTAGAATATTAATAAATGCCTAAGAATCTGTGAAGGGAATTCCAGGCACAACACCAGGTAAGGAGTACTTTCGTGTCTCTGAAAATTCTATTCTACATCACAAAGTAAGTCTGGCAAGCATTCTTTGGCTCATTGAAAATGAGAGAAAGTAAAGTTAGAATGCACCACTATCTGGGCCAGAGAGATGACTTAGTGGTTAAGACCACTTGCTGCTCTTGCAGAGGACATAGGTTCAGTTCCTAGCACCCATATGGTGGTTCATAGCCATTGAGACCTCCAGTTCCAGGGAATCCTATGCTCTTTTCTGACCTTGCTTGGCATACACCTGGTACACACAGATATATGCAGGTCAAACACTCATATACATAAAATAAATAAATCTAAATAAATTATTTTAAAAAGCACCACTGTCAATCAGCATTTTATTTTCCTATTTCCTAATTTAATCAAGGCCATGTCACATTATACCTTCAAGTGTTACCTACATCATTAACAATGTAAATGATGGAAAATTACACAACACTAATCATTACTTTTCTAAAAAAAACTAGACTTGACAAAGACACGTTCTGATTGCTTTCCCTCTGTTCCAGAGTATAAAAACTGGTCTTCATTTCAGAAACTGTCCTCTAACAATCTTCTTAAAGAAGATGACACATAGTCAACACACTGCTCCACCTTCTTGATGGCCTTCCTTAAAAGACTGTAGATTTTAATTGCTCCAGAAAATGATCAACACCCTCTGCATTACATGGTCAATGGTCCTTTTAATAGAAAAGGCAATAATACACAGTTGTTTGAACCAAGTAAAACTCGTTGGAAAGTATTAGTTTAGAGTAACAGTCTCACAGCCACTACCAGCGCAAATGTCTAGCTGACACTCATAGAAGATGTATCTCTCTCAGAGAGGTTTAAAACCTGTGTTTGCTTTACTATGTCTGACACCACTTTTATAAACAAAGTTTGCAAAGAATATAATTTTGAAAGTCAAAGTTTTTTTAATAATCGCCATTTTTTTCGCTAGCATAACATTAGAATTGACTTTTTGTCTCGCTGACAGAGCAACTAAGAAAGTACAGTTGCACTGGGTGTATTGATTGTGAGCAAAGCAGCCATCAGCGGGACTCAGCACCATATCTTTTCAATATTGACCTCCTACTTCCTTTTCCATGGCTTTCTGGGTCGGCTATTGGATTTGGACTGCAGAGTAATAAACAGCTAAGGTTTAATTAATGGTAAATGAATACAAGACATAGGTTATGACTTTAACTAATTAGGGAATTGTTGAATTAAGTCTGCCTTGGAATGCAAGGCAGTACAATCAATATCCAATAAAAGGGCTATGTATGTAATTTACCTGCAAATGTGTTTCCAATACCATCAAAGTGAGTTTAAATAAGTAAGATCTATGAAAGGCGCCTGGGAGAGATTTCCCAAGTTAACACTTTGGGGGTTCAGAAGATACTGCTGCTGTGGAGAGAAGATCTCTTTCAAGGCCCTGAGAAGGACACAATGCTAACAGGATAGCATGTGACTGCCACTGATTCTGATGTCCCCTCAGCACCGCCCAGCAGCCTCACATACAGACCTGTGACTTTTCAGCCTAATGAAGGTCAGGCTTTGCTCCTGTCTAGTCACATGGTTCTGGTTTCAGTCAGATATTCACTGGGATAACAGGAATCTACTACTTTCCACAAAAATGTCACCAGAGCGCTCACCCTTCAGCCTGACCACGCAACAGTCATCTCATGCAGCTGCAGCCCTCTCAACTCAATCATCCTTCTGAGATAAAAATGTGCACTAGAAAAGAGAGACCTACCTACTCCTTTGTGGGCATCCAAACTTGTAAACTCTATTGTTCCATTATGGCCCTTCTTGGGATTTTCCTGATACTGTTTGTGGTTCCCATTGGGACAGTATCTGTAGCAAAGTCCATAGTCTGCAAGATAAACCTGGAAGAGATGGAGAGGCCATTGAGTAATACTTCGTCCTCTAAAAACGTGACCTTTACAGTTATGTCTTAAGAAACGTGTGAGTTGTCGGCCAATGAGGCAGCTGGGTGGGTAGAGGCACCAGGCCTGACACTCGAGTTCAGTATCGGGACCCACCTGTAACCCAGACGGTGGAAGGACAGAACCAAGTCCTTCTGACCACCACACATGCACTGTGGTACAAGCACGCACACACACACACACACACACACACACACACACCCCACAAAATAACAAATGAATTACAAATTTTAAAAAGGAACTTGAAAGTTAAGAGAAACCTCAGACCTCAGATCAATGTTTCACTAAACCGAATGGTGGATAAAATACATACTAGGAACCAGGACAACCAACTTTCTTACTTAAATCCTTGCTTCATCATGGGCTCAACCTCATTCTTAATTGCCTTCTCCTCAGGCAGACATCTAGATATACTGTCTTCATCTGCTGTCACATACGTTATAAAGCTCTGCCTTTTAAGGAACCCTTTCCTGAAACTTAAACTGTGTTAAGTACAGAAGGCAGAGCAGAGGAGAGAAATGTTCTTTAAGTTTGAACATGGTAAGTCTCCACTGGCAGGAAGTTTAAACATAGTGAGCAGACTGTCAGGGGTAATAACTCAAACAGAAAACAAAGAAATAAAGAGCCAACCCCAAAATCCTCATCAACAGCTTGTGCTTAAGAATGGAGGATCAAGGGATGTCTGTTGGACTTCCACGGTGGCCCAGCTCATCGCCATCCCTGGAAGCCACTCGACTTTGAGCAGGTTCTCCAAGCAGAAACAGACTGCTAGAATCAGGTAGTAATTGACAAGGGACATTTTCCTCAGATTACTTTGGAGAGGGGACTGGCTTTAAGGACATAGTACACCCTATGTACTATGGAGAACTGTTTTGAACACACATTTCTGTGACATGGAGATGGATAACCATTCCACACATCTCAAATACATTTTACCATACCCACCATGTCTCACAAATGAGAGCAGTTTCAGCTTAAGAACATACTGCTTCATATATATTTCTTTAAAATTTAGGGATTTATGCAATGTTTCAAAATGTAACTTCATGACAGTAGAGTATCAAAACCTGGATTTAAAAATGTAAAGTCTATTGAAAGAAAATTTAGTATTTAGATGTTAGTTTCTTAAATGTTTCATTGTAAGATATCTCAAATAGAAGATATTTGTAATTTCTAAATATAAGACACACAATTTTCCTCAATTAGACAACATAAATTTGCTGAATGATCTGAAACATGTATTTCCTGAGTTTTTTCTCTCTCTCCTTCAGCTAAGTAACTGATCTCTCGGCCCTGAGTAGCTAGCTGGGTGCTTCAGATCAGATGAGCAATCAGTTCTTGCTTTCATTATGTCTCACGCACTCTTGCCTTTGTTTTTTTCAAGAACTAAATACTAAATATACTTCATTTGCAAAAGTAGATTCCTGAAAGATGCAGTACTGATGATTCAGCAAACAGCTTTATTTTAATACACCAGAGAAATTTGCAATTTTTACAAAATATTAAAAAGCTTCTCACGTGCAACATTAGCTCAACAAATAAGATCCAAGCCTTTAAGGAGTGGACACCATGCACTATGCTGTGCTGTCATTGACCCAAGACAGCAAGAAATCTCGCAGGTAGGTCATGATGCCCATTCTATTTATATGGCCCTTGAAGCCAAACGATTCATGGAAAGAGAGCCAGAATCCTAGAGCAGTTCTTAGCATTATCACTTTCAAAGTTACATTAGGTTGATAAGGGACACTTCATTCAAGATGACTGTAATAGGGAAGGCATCTAAAGAGAAGACTAGGAAGAGAGAGGCCACAGTAAGGACCACAGGCCAAAGTGTTTAGGCCTTTTAAACTATTACCCTGAACAGAGACTTCCAAAGTTCACAAGGAGGTAACTTCCTGGTCCTCAGCAAAGACAGCCAAAGTGCTGCAGGACAAGTAAGACACTGAATCTCAAAGAAGGGGAAGGATTTAGAGTTTCACTTTCCTGTACACAAGAAAACGGAAGTGAGGAGATGACAGTCAGGAAGACTCTCCAGCCATTCTGGCCATCACTGAGCTCTGAGCCACATGAGTATGCTCAGAACCTTGCAGGGTTAGCCCTTAACATGAAGATGGAAGGTAACAGTTCAGTGCAGAAGATACATTAACCAAATTTTAGTCAATGAGTATTTCAGACCAAAGTGATTAAAATCATGCAGGGTCACAGCCTCAAGCAGCACAGCCATCAGAAATGCTTCTGGCGCCTTTACAGAGTTATGGGAAGGAATCAAGTTATCGTGAGAAGGCATTGAACATAAAATAAAAGACTCAGCAAAATGGGAAGTCTCTATCCCTAAACCCTACCTTCACATGTGCCTTTTAAAACTCACCCCTGTTTGGAATTTTATCAATTAGTTTAGCTTGCCATTCAAAGTTTTTATATATTTCTATAACTTTTATGAGTAATGAACAACCATTGAGGGGAAGATGGTGCACTCTTCAGTGAGGGGAAGCTGGTGTGCTAGCCAGTGAGGGGGAGATGGTTCACTAGCCACTGAGGGGGAGATGGTAAGCTAGCCACTGAGGGGGAGATGGTGAGCTAGTCACTGAGGGGGAGATGGTGAGCTAGCCACTGAGGGGGAGATGGTGAGCTAGCCACTCAGTGGCAAGCTCATCAAAAAATAAATAAATAAATAAACAAATAAGTATTTAAAAAAAGAAACACAAAACAAAACAGCCAAACAAAAAAGTTCTTTCTCCTGTAAGGAATGCAGTAAGTTGAAAGCCTCTTAAAGGCCCCAACTGGTCCTGGGGCTCTTCAGGCATTTGCCAACCCAATCCCAGCCACACTAGTTCTGGCAGTCTCCACCCATGACTAACCAAGGAGAAGACCATACTGTCATTTCTACCCAGCCTGCACCTCCTCTGATGGGCAGTCTTCACTTTGGAACATCACAGCTGGACACAACCTGCTCAGTTCTGGTGATGCTCCTTCCACACACATCACATGACATGGCACTCAGAAAGCATTCCATCCATTTTGCCTGCTCCCTTTTATCTTTTAATCAGCATCACATTTCACACCCTCCATAAACTTCTTGAACTCCTAATTTTGTCTCAGCATCTGCCTTCCTGAGAGCCTGATTTCACAGAAGATCAGTAAATCACAGCTTTGATTAATGAATGAAATCAAGTTCTCCTTTAGCATAGCCATAAAAATCACAGCTAATTTTCCTAGATGGAGTAAGTCATCTCAAAGCTCAGCTTCCTTTGTTACCTGAGTGGCTGAGTAGGTCCCACACACCATAGTCTCCAGCTCTATGCTGTTAAGGCTTCACCTCTGGGCTCCTTTGCCACCTGATGCTCTCAGAACTTAAACTTCTCTAGTTTTCCAGTTTGGTGTGTGGAATCACAGGTGATTAAAGAGCATCTGTGATGATTCTCCTGAAGCAACTTGCATAGGAAGAGCTTTCCTCCTCACAGACACAGCTCTGTGTGGTGATATTTTATTTGTACAACCCAATAAAGTTTATCTGAGGATCAGAGGAAAAAGCCAGCCACTATACTAAACAGAAGTCAGGCAATGGTAGCACATGCCTTTAATCCTATCATTCTAGAGGCAAGGATATGTCTGGATCTCTGTGACCTCAAGGCCACACTGGGAACGGAGCCAGGTGTGGTGGAACACACCTTAAATTCCAACATTAGTTAACCATAGAGAACTGGAGGTCTGTAAAGACAGACAGGAAGTGACAGAGCTGGGCAGGAAGAAGACATGATGTAGCTGGGTGGAAAGAGCAAATGATATAGCAGAACAGAAAGGCATATAGGTGTGGAACTACAGAAAGTAGGTCTCTTTGGAAGCTGAGGAGTTGGTGAGGTGAGGTTGGCTTGTGGCTTTTCCTATTCCTCTGATCTCTCAGGTCTTCGCCCCAATATCTGGCTCTGTGTTTTTTATTTAATAAGACCTGTTAAGATTCGTGTTACAATTGGCACTCTAACAATTGTGGCAAGAATTCACTAAAAAGCCACTTGTGGCCTTGCAGCCTACCCGGTTCACGACAGAGCTGCATGTGGCTGGATCTCCAACCCACGTGGGCTGGAGTCTCTTTGAGTTTTTCTCTCCTAGTGGGTTGTGGGCTCTCTCTGGATTCCCATCTTGGACTGCTACCGTACTAGATAGCTGCTTTGAAATCCCCTCAAACTTCTACTATTCTACGCAGTCGACAGACTTGGTAAATCAATTAAGATATCTTAAAGGGAGAAATTAGTTAAAAGAGAAATTTTTCCCACATTAAAAAATGGGAAACATTTTTACAATGGAAGGCATTTGGTCTCTGTTTGATAACACATTAGGCAGTCTGAAAATGGAACAATTAAATGAGAAGATAATTAATAGTGATGAGATTTACATAACATCAATTATGAATATTATTTGTTTGATAATTTTCATTTTAGCATTAAAAAGGTTGGTCAATTTGAGTTCCAAGATAAAAGCTTTAGAAAAGCTTGTTAAAAAGAATTATAGAGAAATTCAGACCCAGACAGAAGAATTTAAAGGTGAACCTATCTCAGGATTGAATTATACGGTTACAGAGAAACAGGCTCAGGTTACCAGACAGCAAACATTAATCTACCCGGTAAACTTACAGGAAGTGCAAAATGCTCAAGGGTGTGTACAAGCTAACTGGACTCCAGTGGGAATGTTAGATTTGAGGAGTTTTAAAGAAGCTATAGTATCATATGGTATACATTCTGTTTGTAAAGCAGATGTTAAACTCGTGGTCAACTTGTAATAGAATTATCCCTCAAAACTGGAAAGATTTGGTTACAGTCCTAGAGACCAGACCACAATTACAATGAAAAAAGTGGAGGCTAAAAATGATAGAAAAATGATGTAGGACTAGAAGTATGGAAATTTCCCAGGATCAGCTTCTTGGAGAAGGGAATTATGCTGATATACAAAGAAAATGTTTATATGATAACCAAACCCTAATTCTATGCCACATGGCAGCCATGAATGTGTGGGACTGAGTTGGAGAAGCAGGGAAGAAAACTGATTCATTTACAAAAATTACACAGGGCCCAAAAAAAACCTTCACAGATTTCTTACAAAGGCTGTCTTCAGCAGTAAATAGAATGATACCAAATTCAGAAACTAAACAGATAATAATTGAATCTTTAGCTTTTGAGAATGCTAGTGCAGCATGCAAAAGAGTTATTAGGCTGTTAAAGGCACAATCAGCACCATTCAAGAATTGGATCAGGGACATAATTAATACTGAGTCTCATGACCATGATGATATGTGGATAGGAGAAGTGATTTCAAGAGCTTTGAAAAAAAAAAATAATGTCAGATGCTTTAATTGCAGTAAACAAGGTCACCTAAAAAGGGACTGTAAACAGGGCATTCCTAGAAACAATGTTTCTTCAAGGAACAATGGCAACAGAATGTCCCTCCCTTCAGGATTATGTTGAAGATGTGGTAAAGGTAAACATTGGACTAATGAATGTAGATCAACAAGGGACAGACAAGGTAATCCTTTGCCTCTGCTGTCAGAAAACTCACTGAGGGGCGTCTCAAAGACCCCCATGGCAAATTCAGTTCAGTCCTGTCCTGCCATCATAGAAGAAACCCCTTCTCAGAGCAATTAAATAACCAAATGCCTATTATAAAAAACCATACTGCTCAGGGTGATAGAACAGCTATAGCAGAGAGGACAAAATATTCAGGTGAAACCATAAAGTGAATTTTTTGGCAAACTTCTATAAATAAATATAAACCATAATTAAAAATATGAATAAATGACATTCTCTTAGAAGGTCTTATAGACATAGGTGCAGACGTCACAATAATTGCACCAGAATCTTGGCATCCAAATTGGCCTCTTCAGGAGGTAAATGTTCAGCTGTTAGGGATTGGAACATCATCTCAAGTGAAACAGAGTGCAAATGGGTCAAATGTATAGGGCCAGAAGGACAGAGAGGAAAATTAAAGCCATACGTGGCTAATATAGCTATGAATCTATGAGGACATGATTTGTTACAACCATGGAATACCCAGATTAACATTCCTCCAACCTCAGAGACAAACCATAACTAACACAAGTTTCTGAGAAAAATATTAGAAGGTATTATAAAGAACAGTCTCCAGCCATCTAGATTGTAAAAGAACAGGGCACAACAGCTGGTGATCTTTCAAATACACCAACAGCTCTACCTTTAAAATGGTTAACAGAAAGCCTTATGAGTTGAGCAATGGTCTTTAACAAAGGAGAAACTACAGGCCTCAGAACAGGTGATATAAGAGCAGTTAAATGCTCAGCATATTGAAGAATCAAGTAGCCCTTGGAATTCTCCTGTAATTGTTATTAAAAAGAAATCTGGTAAGTGGAGAATGGTAACAGATTTAAGAGCAATTAACAAGGTCATTTAGTCAATGGGCTCTCTACAATCTGGAATTCCTTTGCCTACTCTGTTACCTAAAGGATGGCTTCTTATAATCATTGATTTAAAAGACTATTTCTTCTCAATATCCTTACAAGAAAAAGACAGAGAAAGATTTGCCTTCACAGTGCCTACTTAAAATAATTCTCAGAAAGTTAAGACATTTCAATGGAGGGTTCAACCACAGGGAATGTTAAATAGCCCAACCCTGTGTCAATATTTTGAATGACAGCCATTAGAAATAATACATAAACAATTTCCTAAATCTATAATTAATCATTACATAGACAATATTTTACTAGCTGATTCAAATGCAGATACTTTAGAAAGAATATTTGAATGAGTAAAAAAAAAAAAATTGGCTTGTTGGGGATTACAAATTGCTCCTGAAAAGATACAAAGAGGAGATTCTATTAATTATTTAGGATATAAAATATGTCTACAAAACATTAGATCCCAAAAGGTGCAAATTAGGAGAGTTTAATTATGGACTCTTAATGACTTTCAAAGATTATTTGGAGACATTTCCCATCTACAAACAGTTGTTGAGGTAAAAAATGATGTACTGAGTAACTTGTTCAAAAACTTAGAAGGTGACAAGGACTTAAATAGTCCAAGAGAACTATCAGCTGAAGCTGGGAGAGGATTGGCCTTGGAGGAAAAGAAAGTACAGAAAGGATATGTGGATCCAAAGCCTGATTGTATTCTGGTTATTTTACCCTCTAAGCATTCTCCTAAAGGTATTTTAATGCAGAGGGAAGATATTATATTGAAATCAATATTACCAAATGAACCGAGTAAAAAATTTAAAACGTATATGGAAAAGATCTCTGAATTGATTTTAAAAGGAAAAATTGAGACTTTGTCAAGTAGTAGGAATAGACCAAGCAGAAATTGTAGTACCTTTAACTAAGGATGGCATTGACAAATTATGGGCAGAAAGTGAAGCTTAGCAAAGAGCTTGTAGTAATTTTTTGGGAGAGATTAGCAGCAAATATCCCAAAAGTGATAGAATTCAACTTATAAAGAGAGCTAAGTGGATCCTGCCTCACATTGTACAGGAAACACCAATATCTGGGGCCCCTACATTTTATACAGATGCAAACAAACAAGGAAAGGCAGGTCATAAATCAGAAAATTTAAGTAAAGCAGTTCCAAGTCCTTATAATTTGGTTCAAATATCAGAACTGTATGCTATTCTGATGGTATTAATGGATTTTTTGGAAGCTCTCAACATAGTTACTGACTCTCAGTATGCTGAAAGAGTGATTTCACATATTGAGACTGCAGAATTATCCCTGATGCATCAGAATCAACTTTGTTATTTATTCCGTTACAAGATATAATCAAGAAGCATTATATATGACTCACATCCAACCCAATATGGGTCTGCCAGGCCCTCTAGCACAATATAATGACGAGATCAATAAACTATCGATAAGAAATGTGCTGGAGGCCTCAGAATTTCATAAAAAAACATCATGTCAATAGTAAAGGTTTAAAAAGGATTTTTCCATAACCTGGCAACAAGCCAAGGAAATTGTAAGGAAATGTCCTATTTGTTCTTTTTTATAATCAGACTCAGCTACCAAAGGGTACTCAGAGAAATGAAATCTGGCAGATGGATATGTTTCATTTTGTAGAATTTGGAAAATTGTAACATGTACACCACACTATTGATACTTATTCAGAGTTTCAAAGGGCAAATGCTCTGAGTTCTGAAAAAGCTGATTCAGTAATCACACATTTCCTAGAAGTTATGGCCATCATGGTTATATATGCACAAATTAAAACTGACAATGCTCCAGCGTATGTCTCTGGTAAAATGAAACAATTTTTTTGCTTATTACAATATAAAGCATATTACAGGTATACCACATAATCCTATAGGCCAAGCAGTTATAGAAAGAGCAAATCAAACTCTAAAGGAAATCTAAATAAACAGAAAGGGGTAACAAAAACCCCCAGAAATAGACTGCATAATGCTCTATTAACTTTGAATTTTCTCAATGCTAATGAGAAAGGAACAACAGCTGCAGAGAGACATTGGATAATAGAAAAACCTACAGAATTAAATTAGTCTATATACTTTAAAGATGTGCTGACCTCAGAACTGAAGCCAAGGTTATATATTATGTTGGGGACAAGGTTTTGCTTTTGTTTCCACAGGAGAAAAAAAGCTATGGATACCATCAAAATTGATAAAGGTTTGATTTGAACAAAAGGGACCTCTTAATTAGAAGAGGTGATAGTTCATCATTCAGCATGACCATCCAATTTAAATTAACTTATACCACTAACAAATGCTTTTCATTTAATCAGATATAACTTGCCAAAAGGGAACCTCACCAAAGTTAGGGTTGGGGAAGGTTTTTTGTTTTTGTCTTTCAAGAGAATGAAGGCTAAGAAATCTGAAGAACACTGGACAAATGAGACATCTGAAGAAAAAGGACAAATCATCCAGAAAAAATGTCCCAAGAAAAAGAGTAAATTGGCCTATTGGTATATCACATATAAATTTTCATAAGTCTTTCTAAACATTTGTTTCTGCTGTTTTCTACAGATACTTAACATAAATAGTCTTTATGTAGTCCGAGTTCAATTAAAAATTAGAGCTGGCTTTGGAGTTGGAATGTGGCTCTCTCCTTCTCCAAACCCAAGCATTGCTTGTTAAAAGAAAATGCAAAATCTCTGTATCATGTCAGAAGAGCCAACTGATATGGGATAGAAGGAAACCAAAATTAAGGAACTATTTTATTGCCACTAATCTCATAATTCTTTGGTTCCATTTTGATTCTTTAAAACTTTTCTTAAGGTATAATTTCTATATCAAAATTTATAAGATTAATATATATATTTATATAAATAAATATATATATATTTAAACTTTTGTTATGATATTAATGGTCATATAGAATACTAACTAACTCTAGAAAAAAGGCTTCATCTAGCTGCCTGCAAATGTTTTCGTGTTTGAATCTCTATCAGTTTTCTGCAGGGAATCATGACCATGCCTAACAGCAATTTTGAAGTCTCCCAAAAGATGATGGGGCCCCACAAGACAATTCCACATGGACAATAACAGTACCACTAAGCTGACAAACATCACCCAAAGATCAGCTTTGGACTACAAACTGCTCAGGACAATTTTGAGATGGCTAACTGAGATGATCCAGCCTCACAAACTATTCAAGGGAGGACTTGAGACAAGCCCTGCACTTTTGCATTATTCAGAGACTGGACAACAAATGATACAGCTACCTCTCCCAGGACTTGACAATTAACCCAAATTTTTTTTCTTTTCAGGATCCCCTAAAGTTTGTTTGCCAACAAACAGCAGGAAGCAATTTTAAGAACATGACACCCACATTCCCAAGAGGTGGGGTGGGTGGTGTTTGGTCTTTCAATGGGTTTTGGATAATTGTCATTGTTTAGGATGGTTGGTTACAATTTGTTATTGTTAATGGTCAGGAAAAAGGCTAAACAATGGAGATTAGATTTAAGGTTATTGTTTGAAAAAAATTAAAAAAGAAAAAGGAGGATATAGATAAGAGGTAGATTATCGGATCTACTCTGATAAAAAAAGGATATAGATATGATAAAAATAAAAAGGTAGATTATTGAATCTACTTTTAGAAAGCAACTACTAGTTTTAAATATTTTACATTGATTTGGATTTTTGTATAATGTAAACAAATTATATATATTGAAACAAATGTGAGATTGATTTTGTTAGAAAATACTGTACATATATTTCTAATCTCATTAAAAGTACTGTACCTATACATTTCATTTAACAATGTAATGCAATTTGTTAATCCTTGAAAGTTATTATTACCAACTATTAGGATATAAAGAAATGAATGTTAGTAGTTAAAACATTATGAATGAACTTGTAGTTATATTAGTATGTTTCCAAGGTCAAGCAGAGATATATTTTAGTTAGACAGGTCATCTTCAAACCCTTCAGATATCTACAGAATATGGCATTTAAAATGTTTTAATAACATAAATTTTTTTTCTTTTTTTTTTTATGACTATGAGACATATTTGCTCCTGGCAGCACCAATCTACTTCAGAGAAGATATGTGCATTGAAGAACCTCCACATGGAGTTAACATTCATTGTGGCAAAAGTTAACCACTGAGTAACAAAGTATCCTCACATCAACTGCTGACAGTATGCTCTCCAAAATGGACAAACAGTACACAAAAGAATGAACTGCTGATCCTTGCCAAGACAAGTGTGGTTGCAGCTTTGGCAACAGGCATCCCCTGAGGCCAGGGCAATATGGCCCCATTGCTGAAGTGGCTTCACAATTTGGAAAAGGTACAGTGCCCCTTCCTTCAAAGGCAGCTGAACAGGCAGTGGGCCAATAGTTCCTGGTGTGCAGTGGAAGAGTAGCTGGAGCAGTTATTCTTGGCAGAGTAACTAGTCTGACAAAGTCTGGCCTTTCAATGGTAGACTGGCAGTTAATAAAGGAGATGAAGCCACCCACAAGCTAAGAAGAATGGGAAGCCAAATTCCCAAAACACCAGCAATTTCCAGAATTTAAAATTCTGAATCATGACATGACACTGGTGGAATTCAAGTTTATCTGGTACATGGAATACTTGCACCGAATGTGAGGTCAAGCTGTAGGCCTTGTGTACATCCTACTTCACAAATGAGTCTGTCAAATATGCTAAGCCTGTAGGCCGAAGATGATGCCCCAAAGTTGCAGAGAAACCTCGAGTGACTGTTCAGGAAGCTGGCTGTTTCTGTCCTAACTCACATATTTTGGAAGTTGTTTGTTTGCACTTCCTGTTTTACTAGGTAATATTACTTCCTTCTTGGGTCTCTGAAGGAGTTGAAGATTAGATAGTTATAGTATTTTTCCATGATAAGAAATTTCAGAAAAGAAACTCACTAAGAGGTGTAAAGTGTATAAATTTGAAAGACATAAGATAGTTTTCTGTTGGTAATATAAGATAGGATTGAAAATGAATTAGGTATATTTTGGACTCACCAAAATAGGACAGATAATGGAGTATTTTCTCTGAATTTGTTAAATGCAAATGGACTAGACATTGTTGATGTATTTATTGCTTGTATATATTGTATGTAGTTATTGTACTTACTGTATGTAGCTTTTCTTAGTTATAATTTTTTAAATTTTATAGTTAGACAAAAAAAGGAGAAATGTGGTGATATTTTATTTGTGCAACCCAAAGTTTATCTGAGGATCAGAGGAAAAAGCCAGCCACTATATTAAATATAGAAGTCAGGCAATGGTAGCACACACCTTTAATCCTATCACTCGGGAGGCAGGGATCTGTCTGGATCTCTATGAGTTCAAGGCTACACTGAGAACAGAGCCAGGTATGGTGGCACACACCTTAAATTTCAACACTAGTTAACCATGGCAGTCTGAAGATCTGTACAGACCTACAGGAAGTGACAGAGCTGGGCAGGAAGAGGAAGTGATGTAGCTGGATGGAAAGAGCAAATGATATAGCAGAACAGAAAGGCATATAGGTGTGGATATACAGGAAGTAGGTCTCTTTGGAAGCTGAGGTGTTGGTGAGGTGATGTTGACTTGTGGCTTTTGGTATTCCTCTGATCTCTCAGGTCTTCACCCCAATATCTGGCTCTGTGTTTTTTATTTAATAAGACCATTTATCAATTCGTCTACAGCTCTCTATGCTCTTCTCCACTCCAGCAAAGTCTAAATCCACACCCACTCTTCCCAGTAAATCCCACCCTGATGTGGTAGATCCCTTAAACCACAAGGCAATTTATTAGGGTTCACTTATATCCATGTGGATTTGCTATTTTAACAAATGTAGAAAAACATTTATCTTTTCTTGGTACTTAAAAGTTGGACAGTCCAGGGAAGGAAGCAGCACAAACTGGACACACTTATGTTCTTCTCTGTAGGCTGCTGCTTGACTTGACCTGGCAGCACACGGACGAAATGAACCAAATCACTTTCAGTAGATCAGGGGTCAAAATAAGTTATTGGGATCATAAACTTCAAAGGAAAATGCTTATTTATTGGGTCCTTGCTAAGAGGGGCTAGCACTGCACTAGTCAAATCATTCAAACTTCGCTAAAAGGAAGTCATTTTAAGGCCATTTTGGAGAACTAGAAAATGGGATGAATGAAGTGTTCTGTGCAAAATAAATTTCCAGTAGCTGGCGATCTGAGCTTATATCCATCTGACCGGAAACTGAGCTTTTCCACTGGCTGCACACGGAAGGGAGAGGGCAGTGGCACATCTACAGGTCTGCAGACACTTACTCTGATGACTGTTAGCATTCAGACTCACTTGTTGCAATCCTGGCCGAAAAACAGATAAACACCCTGGCCTGCCCAGTCCTGACAACATCTTAGGTAAAGCCACATTGAGAGAAAACTCCTCCTCCCCCTCTCTTTTTCTCTTTATTCCCAGGCGGTATGCACTCTCTCTCTCTCTCTTTCTCTGTGTTTCTCTCTCTCCCCCTCCTTCTCTCTCTCTCTCCTTTCTCCTTCCCTCTATTCCCCCCCCCCAAAATAAACTCTCCATGTGGACATGTGTCTGCATGGTGTGAGTGACTTTCCACCACTCCATGCCACAGCCTGGCCTCCAAGTCTGCATGGCATGTCTCCCTCACCCACTGGGGCACCTTGGCCCAATCCACCAAGGCCTCCCTCACACCATATCATAACACTGGTGCTGCATTATTCAGCAGATTACACCCTGGAGTTCTCTCCTACCCACTGGCAGTCTGGCAAATGCTGGGACCTGTAACTCCCAACTGAAGGATTGTCATTGAGACCCCTCCATTCTACTGGTAAGTTCCTCTCTTCTGGCCATTTTCCACAAGTGAGGATTCGTGTCTCAACCATGGTTTCTCACCTTTTCGACCCTCTTCATAAGCCCCAGTACTGGGCAACCACTCGTCCTTTGGGCGAACACCCTCTCTGTTTGTCTTAGGACCACTGAGTGGCTTGTGCCATTTTTAATCAATCCTCACTTAATCTCTGGGACACCAGAGACTTTAGCTATTGCATCTTTCTACCTCGCTCATGGAAAATGCTTCTTATCCGTTGGTCACCAGCTGCCTCCAACCATGGCTATAGCTTAGCATATCTTGCAGCAGGATGCCCCCACCACCTTGGAAACATTTTGCTTATCTGTGCTGTTCACTCCTCTCCCAGCTCTAGCCCGCTGGATGCCTCCATATTGTCTGCTCCCTGTTTCTGTGCCTGGTGCCATCTCATGCTTTCACTAAAAATGTCTCATTCTCCTCTCATCTGCCTCTCCTCCTGCAGCTGCAGCCACCCACACCTTTTCCTGCTGGTTCATTCAGTTATTTCAACGCCGGGTGGTGGTGGCGCACGCCTTTAATCCCAGCACTCAGGAGGCAGAGCCAGGCAGATCTCTGTGAGTTCGAGGCCAGCCTGCGCTGCAGAGCCAGATCCAGGACAGGCGCCAAAACTACACAGAGAAAAAGAAGTTTATTTTGTACGTGGGAATGGAAATGTATGACTGACATGGTCAAGTGACTGTGTTTCTGGCTGACTTTGAATGCTTGAAATTACATATTCCATATCTACTCCATTTGTCTTACAACAAAAAAACCCCAAATGACCACATGGTTTTGTCGTCATATTTGATAAGGGCAATCACGTAGTCAGGGGCCATCATTACTAAGGACAGCAAAAAAGTCACTTCCTGTCTGTGGCTCAAGCATGGGCAGGGCACCCAGGGCCAACTATGTGATGGGACATCAGGAAAGCTCAACCTCATGCTGTGTGTTGTTTTACTTGGCTGAGGACTGGAGCCTCCAGTCTGGGCCTCAGGGGCCCAGAGACCTATCCTCTTCCTCCCTCCCAGGCTCTTGGGCATCAGCAGCACCACATGCTGGCAATATGGCCAACTTGCCAGTTCGTTTTATAGATAAAAAAAAAAGCCTTACTTTTCCTAAAGCTACTAGGTCTCTTAACATAAATAGATTATTTAAATGTTTCAGACCACTTTCCCCTTCTTTGATATTGTTATATTAAGATTTGAAAATTTCAGATTTTAACATTAATAGAGTTCTGATGCAGTTTGGGTCACAAGCTCAGGATTTTGGATTTTCTTTGGTTGTCTTCCTAATATAAACTTATAGGTATGAGTCTACTACTGTTTTTCAGATACTCATTACCTGGTTTTATGTTCTTTTATAAAATAAAAATTCATATAAGCTTCAAAGGATCAAAAGAAATCATAAAACTTAGATCCACTTCACAGAGGTCAAAAGAACTCCAGATAAATAAGTTTTCCACACCTGTCTATTCCTGAGGATGGTATTTTTCTCTCCCCTAATCTCCACTTCCCAGTTACTAAGACCATGAGCCTAAAAGTTCCAAATAAGTTCATACATTTTAACTCTTGTCTCTAGTCTGTATCTGTTTCCGTGGGCTTCCATCTGGCTGACTGACACATCCAAGCATCAGCTACTGACTTCTGTGAGTCATGGACACTGAAAGCTGATGTGGACCAAGCCAGCCAATATGAATGCTTCTTGTTTCCAGCTGGATCAAATCAGATGCTTCTGATTAATACCCCATTGCCTAAATTCCCTCCTTATCCTTTGAGTAGCCTTTCAGCCTCCCTGGCTCTTAATACCTGCACCCTGTTTTAGCTTGAAGCAGTTATAAAAGAGAATGTGTCATCCTGTGCTCCCTGCTCCCAAACAGGCTAAATGGCTAAGTTAAAGGTAAACCCCCTGGCAAAGGGACAAAATGGCTACCTAATACCCATTGATATACCCGGAAACTGGACCCAAAATTGTCAACTTATTAACTAAAATGGTTCTGCAATAAGATAAGACACTTGACCTTCTTTATGCAGAACCAAAGAGGTATTATATGACCTTAAGAAATTATTCCTATATAAATCATTCAGGATTAAAATCTGCCTGTACTCAAAGATGGCATCAAAACCACAGGGCCTTACAAATGGTAACAGATACAGATATCACTGCCAATGGCTTAAAAAATGTCTCTCTTTACTCAAGGTCTATTCAGGTTTAAGAATATAAGCCTCCTTGTCCTTGCTAATTTTGTTAAGCTATAACTAATTGGGAAAACTACATGTCCAGATTTAATTTATATATGCTCTCAAATTAAACCTAAATAACATCTGATTTTGTTCCCCTGACCTCATCATGATGCAGTCATCTTTTACTGGGGTTTACTAAGGTTAAAAAAATACATTTAGTCCAAATGTATGGTGATATTTTATTTGTATTAAAATGTTATTTGTTTGTTAATAAATAAAGTTGCCCGGGGGTCAGAGCTATTAGCAAGCCATAGGAAAGCAGGGCAGTGGTGGCGTACACTTGTAATCCCAGCACTTGGTAGGCAGAGCTGGGTAAGTCTCTGTGTGTTCAGGGATACAGCCATTATTGGACACACATGCCTTTAATCTCAATACCAAGCAAGGAAAACCTGGAGGCCTATACAGACAGGCCGTGAGGAGGCGGTCATGTGGTTGGGTTTACAACCAATGAGAAGGCAGAACAGGAACACTATATAAAGACTTTAACACAGGGGTAGCTAGTTCGGAGAGGTAGGACCACTGCAGGAGGAAGGGTAAGGTTTTAGCTCTTAGCTCTGACCTCTTGGCTTTCTTCTTTGCATTGGTTCTGTGTTTCTTATTTAATAAGAAGGTTGGTTACATCTACACAAATGACTTCTCTGTCAATTTTATCTCCTTCTAGAGTAAAGAAACAACAAGCCTCAAATATCTTAGATTGGTATGAAATTTATCTGTTCAGATTAACAAAAGCTAACTCAGAGATTTACACCTATGTCTTTGCTAAGTGTTCAACACCAAGCTTCTAGAGAATTTAAATAAATGACAGCATATGTTTGATAAATAAGGTATTTGATAAACAAGATATATATCCTATGATGGAGCTGCTGATCCCCCAGAGGGTCCTTTTCTCAGAGCTGGGTCACACCCCAACTCACAAGCCCCTTTTCTCTTATTCCCATTAGGCCCTGGGATCTTTTCCTTCCCTTGTCACTCTTCTTTGCCTTCTCAGGAGACAGTAAGTCTTAGTCCTATGAAAGGTGCTAACATATTGGAGATTTAGGGAATACTAGTTGATAGTCATTCATACCTAATGGACATACAGTCTTCAAATACTCAGAGATCTGCAGACTATGGCATTTAAAGTGTTTAATTAAAAAGCTTTTTGTGATAGAGACATGCTGGCTCCTGGCAGCACCTTTATTTCCTCCAAAGAAGATGGATGGGCACAGAAGAACCTCCACCCAGAACTTGCTCCAGAGTGGCAGCACCAGCCACTGAGAGGGGCACAGAAGAACCTTGACTGCTGCCAGGGCCTTCTTCAGACCATGAACAACAGGATTCTGGGAACCCATTGCCTCACTTTTGCCTAGACAAGGTAGGCTGGTCCTTCCCACAAGTTCCTACCCAACAACTGTTGGATCTTCTGAGGCCTGGTAGGCCTAGGCCTGGCAGCTGAAGACTGATGTTGTTACCCTAAGACCTGTGCCCTCGATGACCATGGAGAACCTGGGGTGGCTGTCTAGGAAGCCAGTAGGTAAGTCTCCACAACTTTCAATTGCTAACTCAGGTAAAATTTATCCTTCTCAGATCTCTGAGTCCATCTGACAACCAGGCTTTGCTTCAGCTGCCTTCTCAGTTCTCTATGTAAAATTCACAGGCCTCATTCTCTTAGTATCCTTAATACTGCTCTCGGTATCCTCCGTTGAATTAGATAAAAATTAAATAGATTTAAGGTTTATATGAAGACAGGAAAGCTGTGTCACTTCTGTTCACTTACTTATCTTTCTCAGACCTGATGATGTTGGCCAGTTCTAACAGCTCTCTCCCCCAACTCCAAGGTTTCTGTGGACTTTACTGGTCCCAGCTTTTAGAGACAGGGTAGCGTTGGAGAGTAGGGAAGCCTCTCTCTTCCTTCTTCATTCATCCAACCACTTCCATTCAGTGAATTTCCTCTGGTTATAGATTTAAAGATGTGTTTCATTGGGCTAAAACCAGGCCCTAAAAACTGTTCATATCTTTGAACCCAAAACCATAGCCATTTGCTATGACATCAAGTTGTAAATCTGTTCCAGTTTTTCTACACACTTACAGGTCCCTGCATAGGTCCACCCCTCCTGCCAGACTTGTGCCAAGACCAACCGTCAGGGGCTCTTCAGATACACCACCAGCCCCTGCACCAGCTCTGAGGATGCCAACCCCCAACCACCAACCGAGGCTACCAACCAGGTGAATACTGGCAGGTTGATTTCGCCCACATCTCCACTCATAAAAAGGCTCTGTATCTCTTAACTCTTACTGACACCTTTACAGGATGGATGCACGTCCTACCTCCAGAGAAGCAGCAGATGTGGTGGCTCCTGTGCTCCTGATGTGGCATGTATCCCCCAAGCTCCTGGTGCATCACTGCTACCAGCACTCCAATCAAAAGGATATATCTGCTCCTGTGTCTCACTCATTCACCCTTGCCTCTTCTGTACAACCAGGGCAGTCTTCCATTCCATTCTTTCTGGCAGTTATCGCTTTGCCATGACTAGCCCTGCTCATGGGGCTGATGATAACAATCTATTGTTTTTTCTCCTAGCAACCTGCCTTCTCAGCTCCCTCAAGGAACAGAGGCCTGAAACAGCTAACTAAACGCTTCTTCACTCACACCTCCTGCTGTGTGTGACCCTGACCCCATTTCATCCCATCTCAGCAGGAAGCAGTCTCAAGAATTTGGTGCCCTTATCCCCCTACTTGCTATCCACAACTCACCTTTTTATAATAATCAAAAGGGGAGGAAGAGAAATATTAGCATTCAGACTCACTTCTTGGAATCCTTGTCAATAAGCAGATACCCTGGCCCACCCAGTCCTGACATCATCTTAATAAAGCCCACTTTAAGAGAAAACTCCTCCTCTCCTCTCTTTTTCTCTGTAGTCCTATGAGGTATGTACTTTCTCTCTCTCTCTCTCTCTCTCTCTCTATCTCTCTCTCTCTCTCTCTCTCTCTCTCTCTCTCTCTCTCTCTCTCTCTCTCCCTCTCCCTCCTTCCCTCCCTCCCTCCCTCCTTTCTCCTTCCCTCCATTCCCTCGCCATGTGGACATATGTCTTCATGGTGTGAGTGACTTTCCACTACTCCATGCTGCAGCCTGGCCACCTCTTCTGCATGGCATGTCTCCATCCCCTGTACCTGGGTATCCCCATCTCTTCACTTCAGCTTCCTTCTATGCATGTCTTTCTCCAGAGTCTTCTCTTCTTTATAAGGCCACAAATCACACTGGAATAGGGCCCTCTCTAATGGTGTTATATTACTTTGATCCCTATTTTCAAATGAGGGCTCACTCACATGTATTAGGGATAGAACATCACCTGTTTTAGATGGAATACATTTAATCCAAAGCAATTTCTACTGTTTATCTTTGCCAACACAATGACAGAAAAAAATATGCACAAGGCCAATGGGAGGGTTCAGTGAGTTAAGACACTTGCTGTCAAGCTTGATGATCTGAGTTTGCTTCCCAGGACCCACATGATTGAAGGAGAGAAACAACTCCCACAAGTTGTCCTTTGACCTACACATGCATGTTGTGACACATGCCCCCCACCAAATAAATGAACAAATATATAACTGTAATAAAATTTTTAAAGAAAGAAAATGCTTATTATTGCTATGAGAAATAGTTAAAAGTCTTGGGTACAATAGCTAGATCTCTCCCAAAAGAAATTTAAGAAAAATACAATAAAACTTAATTAACATACTCTATTACACTAAAACCAGCTGTATGAGTCTAAAGATACATATGTTTCTTGAACATTACAGAATACATTCAGTTTCTCATTGCTTAGTTATCATTTATTTATTGAATGCTCAATACACTCCATGCCTTATGCCACCTGTTGGAAGTCTATCCATCAAAGAAACACGTTCCTAGTTTGCCTGTTTACAAGACTAGAAATTTGATATCCTGTTGTAAATGTCTAGTTATAAGCCAGCAGTTTCTGAAATGAAACTTGTAGATTGGTTAGTGAGTTTCACCAGCGCTGTGACCACATGGCTGATAGAACAACTTCCAGGAGCAGAGACAGAACTGAGCTCACAGTTTCAGGGGGTCCATCTATGGCTGGATGAACAGAAGAGCAAGGTGGAGGATGCTGTTCACCACATGGTGAGGAAAAGTGAGAGCAAACAAGAGACAGAACCATGTGTAACTTCATGACAAGCCCTATCTATGTGCGATCTGCTCTGTACTGCCAACACCCCCTCCAAATAGCACCATGAGGGGACCAGCTGTTCAAAACACAAGCCTGTTCCAACCATATTAAAACCATAATAATATCTCAACCACAGTAATAGCTGCTTTCCAGTTTCAGTCAAAGACTGAGTCATAAAAGGGACCAAAAGAGACCACATAAGCTACTCAATACCTAGAAGGGGAAGTTGTATGAAAAGGAAAAGAAACCTGTAGTGCAACTGCAATAAATATGATCACATTTCCATGTCCCATGAACTTCAGAAAAAAACAAAAACAGAAACTGTATCTGACACCAGGGAATTGTCATCAATTTTGTTAAGAGTAGCAATGCCATGATGATAATATGGTGAATGTTTTTTGTTTTGTGAAGACATACATATAAATATCTGTGTAAAATGCCACAGTACCTGTAATTTACTTTTAATAAACTTCTGCCAAAAAATAAATTAAGCAAAATTTTAAAACATTACTTTTAAAATCAACATGTATATGAAGTTCTCTATTTGTCAGTATCCTTTAAATTTTTCACAATAAAGTTGAAAAATGTTAAATATAGACTTAGACTTCTAATTTTAAGTTATTGTGTTCTCACTGTCAATATCTCCCACCCATCATTACTCTCCAAAATTAATAAGATGCTAATAGGTCATATTAAGAGCACTACCATTTCTGTACCTTCAAATGTATATTTTTAATATGGCTCTAATTTTATTTTATAGGAGGCATTTTAATATGCAATGGTGAGAATAATATTGAAGAATAGGAACACTAGTAAGCTGGTCATGCATTTGATTACTTAAACGATTTTAAAATATTTCAGTAAATAAAAACAAGTTCAAATAACCAGTAGTGTTAACACGTTATAAAAGTGACATGTAAATTAAATTTAGGGCTGGTTTTGATTTCATTTGACAAATCAGACTAAAAGAATTCCAAAGTAGATTTAAGAAAATCTAAATATATAGCAAGAAAGCAGTATAACAAATATTTTAAAAAATAACATTTCCTGTCATGTCTCACACTCATATACTGGCATGTTGCATCCCTGGGAGGGTCATCTTCACTGATTCAGTAGAAAGCTATGAACAGAAATACATGTATCACAATAGGCAAGGAATTTCATAAGCTTTCTAAGTTTCACAGTACTCTGGTACTAAATGAGACAACAATACTACATCATAACTGGCCTCATGCCTTGGCTAGTCAATAAAGTATTTCTTGAAGAGTTATAAGAAATACAAACACAGGTGCTATGAGAAATGAAGAGAATGAACAGTAGAGCTACCCATAAACCACCCAGTTTAGGAAGGAAAATAACACAACACCAGCAAGAGTTGAGTGCTCTTGAGGTTAACACACACTTGGAGCTAAAGGAAATCAATCATGATAAGTATCCATCAAAGTCAGCAGGGAAGCCTCCGGGTACACAAGGATATACCGGGCACGTGAAAAAAAAATACACCCCTCATCAACAAAAGGTAGAAACAAACAGCTGCACTGACATCAGTTGAGTTATCAAACCCCCACTGTGGTACTGGAAGATGCAGCAGGATGGATATTGCTCAAAACCACCTCGCAGCATCACTTCAAGTAAGGCCAGTGTGCATAAATGCAATAAAACTGTCATATTCTCTTCTAAACACTAGGTCTCAACCCGCATCTGTCCAATCAAGCAACCCTGTCCCATTCCACCACCAGTAAGGTTTCATAAATATCTTTAAAACAGCTTAGGAACTCCACAGTGTTGATATCCAGAAAGTACAGACATACAATCCTATTTTACTAAGAACATGATGCAATGCCTATGGCATAATAAATGTTCAAAACATTGGCTAAAACTTATTGAATGTCTTTTATGAAGATGTCTCTTCTCTCAGTATAGTTTCTCAATACAACTTATTTTAAAATAACGTAATTTAGGTACTACTTAACTAAGTCAGTACAAAAGAAAAATTATATTTCCTGTACTGAATATGATATTACCAGAAGCATTTCTTAGTCTGTTTTCCTAATAGAAATAATTTCTTAAAGTTTTCATGTTTAAATGAAGATAGAAAATCCCAGATTTTCTTTGACATGCAGAAAAGGAAAACACCACCACGGTACTGTCGAGAAATTCATAAAGCAAAGTCCAAACTAACTATTTGAAGTTCTTCTAAACTGATCTTAAGTACTGATGCAAGTCTTCAAAGTTTTAAACACGTAAGAGACTACCATTACCTACAAGTTTTTGAACAACATACTAGGAGAGCAACAACAGCCACTCCAAAAACGTCCAGGAAAACTTTGACGCATAAGCAAGCATCTGGTATCATGTAAGAGATGTCATATTAAGAACAAAAGTGGGGGTGAGTGAAACAAGAGCATACAAATAGCATACTTTCTAAAAAGTGAATGAATGTCCCTGAAATACAAGGAACCAGTGGGCAGAGAACGGGCAAAGGAGACAGAGCCCATGTGCTGTGAGCACACAGTGCACAGAACTGACTGAGAAGGACAGACAACTCCCATGCCACTGGCCAGACAGGCTTCCAGCCATCCTTTCCAACACAAAAGTGAAGGGAAAGAAGAAGAAAATGAAACAGAAAATACCTGAGAGGAGATAACCACTGTACTAAAAGAAATTTAAGCCATAAGACACCACAACACAGACTACTATATAAATTTGAAAAACTATAATAATAAACACTAGAAAACTACTAAAACAGATAAAAAATATTAGTAAGACTACAGAAAATAACACAACTAAAAAACCCTAAATAACTATTCCCATTGGAACAAAATAATGATTTAAACGTAATTTCTCACAGAAAAGCAGCAAAATGAGATGGTGTCACCCCCTAGAGCTAGATGCTTCTTGTCTGAAACAAACAGCTGTAAAACAGAAAATGAAACAAAATATCCAGATTATTTGTATGAAGTAAGTACAACATGAACCAGATACCTTATGTAACATAAGACAACATGACAGACCACCTCCACTTAAGAGCTCAGCACGAAGGAAACACCTAAAATATTAGTGGACACACAGAACCATGTTGACATCATAGCACAAAAAAATAAGATTTATCACTGAAAAGTATAATGGTCTCAATATGAGAACCTCGATAGTACACCACACTATATTATTACATCTAAGAGAAACAGATGATCTGCTCCATTGACCCTAAACAAACCTTGAAAGAGTTTAGTGCCAATTTCATTAAAATAAGCTATTCAAGGAAGTAAATAAATAAAAAAAGGCACTCATGACAGGAAATCAGTAGCCACCCCTATCAGGACCCTAGAAGAATTTCCTACCAGTCAACATGCAGCCACCACACTCTCTTAAAAACCAGAGAAAACAGAAACCAAGGAACAAAACACTCACCCAGAATAAAAACAGATATCAGCACCTAAAATTACAGTCTTCCCAATCCCAGATGCTTAAGACACCAGCATTAAAAAAAAATAATAACAATGTGTCTCCACTACAGCCCAGCTACCCTACTAGAGCAGGCTTTGCATATTCCAACATAATTAAAGCATAAGAAAAAGACATTTAAAAAGTCTTTATGAATATGATAGAGGTCCTTAGAGAGGATATGAATAAATCTTTTGAAGAAATCTATGAAAATACAACCAACAGTGGAAGGAAATGAATAAACCATCCAAGACCTGAATGTGGAAATAAAAGTCAATAGAGAAAACCCAAACCAAGGGAAATCTGGAAACAAAATAGAAACTCAAACAGGAACCACAAAGGCAACCCATACCAACAAAATGAAAGAGATGAAAGAGAGAATCTCAGGCACTGAAGACACAATACAAGAAATGGACAAATTGGTCAAAGAAAGTGTTACATCTAAAAAACTCCTAGCAAAAAATATCCAAGAAATCTGGGACGTTATGAAAAGAAACAAATCTAAGAATAAATTAAGAAAAGGAGAAGAAACACAGGTCAAAGACAAAGAAATATTTTCAAGAAAATCACAGAAGAAAATTTTCCTTACCTAAAGGAGATGTTTATCAAAGTAAAAGAAGCTTAAAGAACACCAAATAGACTGGACTAGAAAATAAAGTCATCTCAGTATATAATAATCAAACTACAAAACATACAGAACAAATATATATATATAAAAGCTGCAAGGGAAAAAAAGCAAGTAACATATAAAGGCAGACCTATTAGAATTACACCTGACTTCTCGATGTAGATTCTAAAAGCCATAAGGTCCTGGACAAATGTTCTACAAACTCTAGGAGACCACAAATGCCAGCTCAGACTACTATACCCAGGCAAACTTTTAATCACCATAGATGGAGAAAATGAGACATTACATGATAAAACAAAATTTAAGCAATATTTACCTACAAATCCAGCCTTATAGAAGGTGCTAGAAAGGTAACTCCAACCGAGAGGTTAACTACATCTAAGGAAACACAGGGAATAAATAACCACGAACAGCAAACCCAAAAGAGGGGAAACACACACACACACACACACATACACACACACACACACACACCAACACCAACACCACCAACAACAACAAAAACAAAATAACAGGAATCAACAATCATTGGTCATTGATATCTCTCAACATCAATGCTCTAAATCACCAATAAAAAGACACAGACTAAGAAAATGGATGTGAAACCAGGATCCATCCTGTTGCATTCAACAGACAAAACTTACCATCAAGGACAGACATCTTTTCAGGGTAAAAAGAGGAAAAAAGATATTCCAAGCAAGTGGACTAAGAAGCAAGCTAGTGTAGCCATTTTAATATCTAACATACACTTCAAACCAAAACTAACCAAAAGATAGGGAAGGATACTACACACCCATCAAAGGAAAAAAAAAATCCAAGATGACATTGCAATAATTAACATCTATACACCACACCAAGGGCACCCAAGTTATAAACAAAACAAAACAAAACAATACTACTACAGCTTAAATCACATATTGACCTTTACATGCTCATACTGCGAGACTTCAATACATCATTCTCACCAATAGAGAAGTCATCCCCCCCACAAAAGAAAAATCAGTTAAAAAAAAAACAAAAAAAAAAAACACCAAAAACCAAACCAAAACAAAAAAAAAACCCACAAAAACCAGTACCCCTCCTATATCCTATATACAATTGACAAACAGACTAAGAAAGAAACTGGGGAAACAACACCTTTTACAATACACTAAAATAATACAAAATATCCTGGGGCAACTCTAATCGAACTGGAAAAAGACTTGCGTGATAAAAAACTTCAGGGCACTGAAGAAAGAAATTGAAGAAGATATCAAAAGATGGAGGGACCTCGCATACTCATGGATCCTTAGGATTAATATAGTAAAGATGGCCATCCTACCGAAAGTAACCTATAGATTCAATGCAATTCCCCTCAAATCCCCAACACAATTCTTCACAGATCTTGAATGGACAACTTTCAATTTTATATGGAAACACACACACATACACACACACACATACACACACTTAAAAAAAAAAAGCCAAAAGACAAACACAAACAAACGAAAACAGGATAGCATAAACAATCCTGAATAATAAAAGAACGGCTAGAGGTATTACTATCTCTGGTTTCAAACTGTACTACAAAGCTACAGTGTGAAGGCAATACAGACTCCATCGTAGGGAAGGGCCACCAACTTAGACCACCACCTGCTGTACTTCATGAAGTATCTCAGGAATGTGCCATGACAATACGCTCCTGCAGACATTCTGTCTGAGCTTTATGGCCCTTGAAGACACCCATATAACCCTGCTGAGCAGCCCAAATAATCCTGCCTCAGCAAGTTGTGATTCCCTGCCAAAAGTCCAACCCAATAGTTTCAAATGTTGTTTCACACCGAAAGTCTAGACCAAGAGTTTCAAAAATCACCTTCCCCCATATCCCTTCTACCCAATCCCAAGATGCCAAAGCATGTAATTCCCGGCTTGTGGTATGCCCTATAAAAACTCTCTACCCCTGGGCCCATGGCCACTGCTACTGCTGCATTTCCCTCCATCTGCCTGTCAGTGGCCCAGGTTTGAACCTGACAGTAAAAAGGACCCTTACGTGCTTGCATTGGAAACCTGTTCCTTAGCAGTCTCTGGGGGTTTCGAGACACGGGTACAACATTACTAATAAAAACAACATTGTTTTGGCACAAAAACAAGTATGTTCCACACACCTATGGATACCTGATTTTTGATAAAAAAAAAAGACAGAAATACATACTAGAAAAAAGACAGAATTTTCAACAAATGGTGCTGGTAAAACTAGATGTCTGCATTTGGAACGATCCAAATAGATCCATACATATCACCCTGCACAAAACACAACTCCAAATGGATGAAAGACCTCAAACATAAAAAGAGATAGACTTAATCTGAGAGAAGAGAAAGTGGGGAATAGCCTTGAACTTACTGTCATAGGAAATGACTTTCTGAACAGAAAACCAATAGTACAGGCTCTAAGGTCAACAATTAATAAAAAAAAGAGCTCATGAAACTGAGAAACTTTGCATGGAAAAAGACACTGTCATTCAGACCAACTACCCATCTGATAGAGGGCTAATATCCAAAATAAACAGAGAACTCAAGAAACTAGATATCAAGAAAACAAATAACACAATTAAAAAACAGAGTACAGATCTAAACAGAAAGTTCTCAAAAGAGGAAACACAAATGACTGAGAAAGAATTAAAGACATGTTCAAACAAAACTATTTTGAAATTTCATCTTACACCTGTCAGAATGGCTAAGATCAAGAAAACAAGTGACAGCTCATGCTGGCAAGGATGTGGAGTAAGAGAAACACTCCTCCATTGCTGGTGGGAGTGTAAACTTGTACAGCCACTATGGAAAACAACATGGCAGTTTCTCAGGAAGATGGGAATTGTTCTACCTCAAGATCCAGCTATACCATTTGTCTTAGTGAGTGTTTATTTCTGTGAAGAGATACCATGACCACAGCAACTCTTATAAAAGAAAGCATTTAAATGGGCCTTACTTACAGTTTCAAAGGTTTAGTCCGTTGTCATCATGGTAAGAAGCATGGCAGCAAACAAGTAGACATGGTGTTGGATAAGTAACTGAGAGTTCTACATCTGGGTTCACAGGCAGCAGAAAGGGAGAGACACTGGGCCTGGCTTGGGCTTTTGAAACCTCAAAGACAACAGGGTGTGGTGGTGTATGCCTTTAATTCCAGCATTAGGGAGGCAGAGGCAGGCTGATTTTTGTGAGTTTGAGGCCAGCCTGACCTGCAGAGTGAGTTCTAGGATAGCCAGTGCTACAAAGAGAAACTCTGTCTCAAAAAAACAAAACAAGAAAACTTCAAAGTCCACCTCCAGTGACACACTTCCTCCAACAGGGCCACACCTCCTGCCCCTTTCAAATAGTGCCACTTCCTGAGGACCAAGCATTCAAATCTTTGAGCCTACGGGGCCATTCTCATTCAAGCCACCACACCACTCTTGGACATATACACAAAGGACACTTCATTCCACCACAAAGAAACTTGCTCAGCCATGTTTATTGCTGCTCTATTCATAATAGCAAGAAATCAGAAACAACCTACATGTCCCTCAACAAAAGAATGGATAAATAAAAAGTGGTACATGTACACAATGGAGTATTACTCAGTCATTAGAAAAAAATGACATTATGAAATTTATAGGCAAATGGATGGAAATAGAAAAAAATCATCCTGAGTGAGATATACCAGATCTAGAAAAGCAAATGTGGTACGTCTATGCTTATATGCACATATTAGCTGTTAAGTCAATGATAACCAAGCTACAATCCATAGAATCACAGAGGGAAGGCATAGAGTAAAAGACTAGAGGGTACAGATAGATCTCCTTAGGAAATAGATAATTCTATCTATTAGAGATAGAATAATTATGGATGGATGGGGGTAGAATGGGAGGATCAAGTGGGAAGGGGGATGGGGTTGAGGGACAAAATATGGGAGAAACAGCTAAAGTTAAGGGAGATTTGAGGTGTAGTATGGAATCCTAACACAGTAGAAGCTTCCTAAAATATATGCTTGCTCTGCTTCTCTGATCTTTATATCAAGGTGAGCTAAATGAAATCAACAAATAATGGGGGAGACAGAGTCCCAGCTGGCCATCTCTTGTCACCAAATGAAGCTTCCAGTATTGGAACTGGGTTATAGCTAATTGAGTTGTTGGCCAAAAAGGTACCATTTGAATCCCAAAACAACCCAGACTGTTGCCAAAACAATAGGTTGCTCTCCACAAACTGATTCTAAGGCCCCATTGCTGGAGACAACACCTACACAACTCAATGAACATGGAGAGTTCAAGTTGGTGCCTCCACAGAGCCTTCACCCCTACATCCTAGTGTCTTTGGTACAGGAAGATAACTCTACACACTATCGAAAGAGAAATGTAAACACCAAGCCAGCAACAAAACCTTTAATTGATGGCGGTATCCTGCCTGCAAATTATGCTGGTGCAATGGTGTCACAAAGCTTATGGGAGTTGCCAGCCAGTGTCTGAGTTGACTTATGGCACAGTCCACGAGATGGAACCATACCAACATCACTTGGGTGGCCGAGAACCAGAGACTAAATAATGCGGGAACCTAGAGTAAAACCAAATACTACTGATCTAAACAAAGAAATAATTTTTTAAAAAAGTAATGATAAAATGACTCCTAATGATATTCTGTAACACTCACAGACCAGCATCTGTTGCACAAATCCTAATTGGTCTTATAATAAAAAACCGGAGCCAGATATGAGGGTGAAAGTTGAAAGATCAGAGAAGCAGAGAAAGCCACAGCCACTACCTCTTATCTCACCAACTTCTCAGCCTGAAAGAGCAGGGAAGGGCAGAGGCGAACTCCTGTCTCCTCCAGCCTTATATTCCTTTCTCTGCCCAGCCATATCACTTCCTGTCTCAAGCTTCCTAGTGCTGGGATTAAAGGGGTGTGATTCCCAAGGACTGGGATTAAAGGTGTGTGCCACCACTGCCTGGCTCTGTTTCTTCTTTAGACTGGATTAACCTCGTGTGCCCAGTGTGGCCTTGAACTCACAGAAATCCAGACGGATCTCTACCTCCCAAGTGCTAGGATTAAAGGTGTGTGCACTGCCTAACTCTGTGGCTGGCTCTGTCCTCTGATCTTTAGGCAAGCTTTATTTCTTAGATTACAAACAATATACCACAAGCGTCTTGTCAGCCATCATTAGAGAAGCTTCCTCTTGCAGCAGAGGGGAAAAAAAATACTGAAACTTGCCACCAGACATTATGCAGAGAGTGAAAGATGTTGGAACTTTCAGTCCTAAATGGGATGTCTCCATCAAGTCCCTCCACTCAGACCTTAGGGAACCCTGCTAAAGAGGGGGTGTAAAGAGTATAAGAACCAGAAGGGATGGAAGACATCAAGAACACAAGGCCCTCTAAATCAACATGAGCAAAGCTCTTATGAACTCACAGAGACTGAAACAGCATTCACAGGGCCTGCACAGGTCTGCACCAAGTCCTCTGCAAGTATATTATGGTTTCCAGTTCAGAGGTTTTATGGGACTCCTGAGTGTGCAAACGAGTGGGTCTATGATTCTTGTGCTTTCTCTTGGGCTCTTTTCCTTCTGTTGGTTTGTCTTGTTCAACTTAGATGTAATAGTTTTTGTTTTATCTTATTATATGTTATTTTTATTATAGTCTGTCTTAGGGTTTCTATTGCTGTGAAGAGACAGCATGATCATAGCAACTCTTATAGAAAAAACATTTAATTGAATGGCTTACAATTCAGAGGTTCAGTCCATTATCATCATGGTGGGACATGGAAAAGTACAGGCAGTCATGGTGCCGGAGAGGTACCTACGAGTCCTACATCTTGATCGGCAGGCAACAGGAAATGAACTTAGACATGTGGCTTGAGGATATGTGAGACCACAAAGCCTGCCTCCACAGTGACACATTTCCTCCAACAAAGCCACACCTCCTAATAGTGCCACTCCCTTTGAGGGCCATTTTCTTTCAAACTATCACATTATCACTTAGAAGCCTGTTATTTTCTAATGAGAGACTGTAGTAGAATATTTTAAGGTGTGTTGCATTTGTTTAAGTCTGTGAAACTGTGTTACTGTGCCTGTGTAAAACACCTGATGGTCTAATAAAGAACTGGCCAATAGCAAGGCAGGAGAAAAGATAGGCAGGGCTGGCAGACAGAGAGTATATATAGGAGAAAACTGGGAGGAGAGATCTAAAATCTAGCAGCCAGAGAAGGAGGAGGACTCAGGAGCCAGTCATCCAGCTACGCAACCAGCAAGCCATGGAGTAAGAGTAAAACTTATGGAAGTAAGAGAAGGGGAAAACCCAGAGGCAAAAGGTAGTCGAGATAATTTAAGTTAAGGAAAGCTGGCAAGAAACTAAGCCAAGCTAAAGCCAGGTATTTACAATTAAGAATAAGCCTCCATGTGTGAATTTACTTGGGAGCTGTGTTGCAGGCCCCCCAAAAGAGAAAAGAGCAAAATCAACCAACAACAAGAGACAGAAAGGGAATGGATCTGGATGGCATGGGAGCTGGGGAGGAACTGAGAGGAGCAAACAGAGGGGAAATGGTAATCAGGATATATTATGTGAGAAAAGAATATGTTCTCATAAAAAGGAAAAAAATTAAGAGAAAAAAAAAACCCAGAACAATTGATTGCTTACTTAACTTGATAAACACACACATGCACACAAGACATCTGCACACATTTGCACATCTGTACACTGTAGCATGAATCTTAGAGAGTCTTATTAATAAAATCAAACCCGGGGCCAGTTATTGGGGTGAAATGCTGGATGGTCAGAGAGACTGACCTAGCCACAGCTAACCTCACCTGGCCAACTTCTCAGCTGGTCCTGTTTCCTCAGACTGGAAGCCTCTGTGTCCTCATATCTGAATGGCTCTCAGCTGAACTGCTGCTCGAAAACCTGAATGCTTAACCAGCCAAATGCTTAACTAGCCAAATGCTTAACCAGCCAAATGCTTCTAGTTTCTGATCCTCACGCTTTATATACCTTTCTGCTTTCTACCACCACTCCCTGGGATTAAAGGCTCACTTTCTGAGATTAAAGGCGTGAGTCACCATGCTTGGGTGTATCCTTGAACACACAGATTTCTGCCTCTGGAATACTAGGATTAAAGGCGTGTGCTATCACTGCCTATCTTAAGGCTTTTCTGTTCTCTGACCCCAGATAAGTTTATTAAGGTACACAATATTTTGGGGAATACAATACCACCACAGTACACAAGGTTTTAATCCTAAAGGCAGTATCACATCTATTAGGATAGTAGCTCAGGCATTTCCACTAAGATCCCAGAGCAATAGGATAACCTCAGCATCACTGCTATTTAGTCTTACACTGGGGACATACTAAGCCATGCAATAAGACAAATCCATTGGAAATGTAAGAACTGGAAAATTATTCCATTTGCCTGATATAACAGTTGCTTAAGAAAATCTAAGAGAAGCTGAGGAGATGGCTCAGATGGTAAGAGTTCTTGTTTCTCTTGCAGAGACCTGAGTTTGCTCCCCAGTACCCATCTGGTGCCTCATAACTGTCCATAACTCCAGTTCCAGAGGAACCAGCAGTGTCTTCTGGCCTCCATAGGCACTGCATGCACATGATACACGTAAGTACAGGCAAATCGCTCATGTACGTAAAATAAAAATAAATAAATCTTTAAAGCACATTAACAGTGACAATAAAAACTATAGTATTTATGAATGAACAGAACAAGAAATAGAAAAACTAACATGAAGAAGAAATCATTAAAATACTCCTGAAGACGCAAATATAAATCTTACAAAATATAAAACTTTCCTGATTGCTCAATGAGCATCAATTAGAAGGATGTCAGGTCTCAACTAAATTAATTTTAAATTTATCAAAACTTCAGTAAGAATATCAAATATTTCTTAACCTATCTAGATAAATGAACACAGAAAATATGGCTAGAGTGATACTGAGGAAGAAAAAAACGTAGCAAAAAGGAAACACAGAAGAGAGAGTGAGAGGTGAGAAGACAGCAGCAAAGGACGGTCAGACCAACCTAACACTGAAACACAGCAAAGAGCACGGGAGATCAGTGCGCTGGGATTGCACACACACACACACACACACACACACACACACACACACTCAGCATAGAGCACGGGAAATCAGTGCGCTGGGATTGTACACATACACACACACACACACACACACACACACACACACACACACACAGCATAGAGCACGGGAAATCAGTGCGCTGGGATTGCACACACACACACACACACACACACACACACACACACACACACACAGCATAGAGCACGGGAAATCAGTGCGCTGGGATTGTACACATACACACACACATACACACACACACACACATACACACACACACACACAGCATAGAGCACGGGAGATCAGTGCGCTGGGATTGTACACACACACACACACACACACACACACACGCACACACACACACATACACACACACATACACACACACACACACATACACACACACACACACAGCATAGAGCACGGGAGATCAGTGCGCTGGGATTGTACACACACAAAGTTAGGCTCTATGTCTTTTCGTGTAAAGAATAAAATCAAATTATGCAATGAAGTTCTTATAAGTAAGTTCCCTAATTATAACACAAAATCTGTAATAAATAAAAAGCTGGTACCCTTGTCCACATTATTAATGATCATCTGCATGGAAAGAAAAGGTCCAAAGCACAGATGAAGTATAGAAGACAGATTGGAAAGCCAGGCACGATGGCTCATTCCTATGGCCCAGCATTCTGGAACTGAAGGTAGGTGGATGAGAAATTCAAGGCCAGCCCTGACTACATGAGTGAATTCTATGCTAGCCAAAGCTACTGAGAGCCTCTCAAAAAAAAAAAAAAAAAGATATAAATTATAAGAAAATCAGATGTGAAAGTTATGCAGCAGCAAAAGGACTCAGACAGTTCATATAAAAACTCTTCCAGGGGCTGGAGAGATGGCTCAGAGGTTAAGAGCACTGACTACTCTTCCAGAGGACTCAGGTTTAATTCCCAGCACACACTTGGCAGCTCACAACTGTCCAGGGAATCCAACACCCTCACACAAACATACTCACTGGCAAAACACCAATGCACATAAAATAAAAACAAATCAATTATTTAAAAAAAAAAAAAAAACTCTTCCAAATGGAGGGGAAAACAAAATAAATGAAGATAAGAATGGGCAAATGGCAAGAACAGAAATTCAACAAAATTAAATTATTGAAGCTGGCCTTCTTGGTTTTAGAAATGATGAAAGTAAGACTGCCTGGATTTTCACCCCTGCTGCACATAATAATTGTGAAGTAAGTAAGTGTTTGGAGGTTTTAAACATATGACACAAGACTGTGCTCCTCGAAAGAGCCACAAATAGGTGAACCGTACGAGTACCCAGAGACATCCTAACTAGCACATGGAGTGGGCAACCATCAGAGGCCAGAGGCTCAGGCAGAACCTGAAGCTGAAGGTGCAGAAGGGAGAGAACCATAGGCAGTTGTAGCACCTGGAGGGAGGACAGGAAGCTGAACCTCTTCCGGATCTCAAGGGGCTAGAGACAGTCTACTCCTGACTATTGAAGTGATGAATCCCATGGTGAATTGGCTGGAAGCAGAAATAACCCTCTGAGTACAGGCTCCTATAAACCTAGACTAACAAAGCATGAAAACAAGCCTCTAATGGACACACCCTCGCCAAGATTTTAATACACATGTACAGGAGGGAAGGGGTTAAAAGCAAAAAGATAGGAAAGACATACAGTGCTGAGATCAAGAGCAGTTGTGGTAGTTATACCAACAAAAGACAAAGGCAGACTTCCAAAAAAAGACAAAAAAGACAATTGATAAAAAAAAAACATAAAAATTACATATGCAACCAATGCACACAAAGGAAATGCTGATGAGGATTCTTTAAAAGGAGAAAAATTCAAGAGTTTCTAAATTCTTCTCATAGAGATACTGAAAACTGAAACAAAACTCAACCAGTTTTTACCTAACTGACATTTATTAAACATCTACCTCAAACCAAGTAGCAGGATATATATTATTTTCAAGGGTCTATGAAATATTCAGAAAGTGGCCTGTGTCTTTAGACATAAAGTAATTGCCAATAGACTTTAAAATACTAAAATCATAAAGTGTAATTCTCTAATCAAAACAGAATTAAGATTCTGCTACTCTCCAGCAAAGGCTAGGAGGATGGCCCAGTGGTTAAGAACACTTGTTCTTTGGGAGAGAGGATGCAGTTCCATTCCCAGCATCTCATGGTGGCTCTCAGCTGACCAGAAGTCCAGTTCCAAAGATTCTGACGCTCTTTCCTGGCCTCTGGCAGTACTAAGCACACAGGTGGTGCAGAGAAACACATGAAAGCAAACCAGCCATACACGTAAACAAAAATAATAAATTCTTTTGAAATTTTTCCAAAATAAAAAAATAAAAAAATAAATCTATGGCAGGGGCTGGAGAGAGGGCTCAGCAGTTAAGAGCATGTACTGCTCTTGGAAAGGGCCTGAGTTCAGTTCCCAGCACCAACATCAGGTAGCTCAAAACATCTGTAATTCCAACTCTGGGGCAATGGATACCCTTTTACAACCTCTAAAGGTAATTGCGTTCATGAACACAGACACATATGGGTACACATACTTTAAACAGAAGAATCACTGACAGAGAAAGATTTAAAAACTCCAAAATATATGAAATTTAAACACAATTCCACATAACCACAACAAAAAAGCTAGTATCAAGGAAAGTAAGAAAATAATTTGAATTAGTAAAAAGAAAACAAAGAAAGGGAGCACTGGGAAGGTGGCCCCTTGCAAGGTGGCCGGCCTGGCACCTCCTCAGGATAGTCTACAGTGTCATAGCAAATGCATCACAGTACACCACAGTTAGTCAGAGTCCTAACAGGTTTGCTGGTAAACCTGACAAACTGATTCCAATATATATGAAATTCCAAAGACGCCAGAGTAGCCAAAACAATTTGTTTTTAAAACAAAAGAACGAAGTTGGAAGATGTCCATGATCTAATTTTTGCATTCTATAATTACAGTAATGAAGATAGTCTTCTACTGGACCTCACACCTACTTATCAAAGACATCAGGAAGGAAACCAAAAGACTGGCCACAGCTGTAGACATTACCTACAACACAAACATCTGACAAAGCTCCTACCCTCAAACATAAAGACACCACAATTCATTTAGAAGAAAAATTTCTTTAAAAATGGACATGTTCACCAAGAAAACACGGGACTGGAAGCAAGCAAATACAACTTGGTCAGTGCCAGCAGGTGACTAACGCAGATGTAAATGACAGGTGCCTAGCAACTATCAGGAATGCTGAAACTCAGAGAACTAATGGAAATGTCATTGTCACACATTGCTGATGGGAACTTCACAATGACAGTCTCTGAAGGAGAAAGTCAGTTCTCAGTTATTTACCCTAAAGGAAAGTAAAACACAAGCCTGCATAAAAGCTTTACATGCATCTTAGCTCATGGTCATTTTATTCATAACTGTCAAAACCTAACCACCACGGCCTAGAGAGATGGCGCAGCAGTTGGCTGCTTTTCCAGAGGACCTGAGTTTGGTTCCCAATACCATGTTAGACAATAATCAAAATAAATCCTATAAAAATCCAAATGTCCAAAACCAGGCAAACAGATAAAGTAATAGTACTATTCAAAAAATACTACCCAGCAGTAAAAAGCAATTACACAGGTTTGAATTATTCCGCTAAGGGATGGAAACAGCTAAAAGAATATATGTCTCTTTGCTTACTCTCTCAGATTTTCTCTACTTGGCTGTTTTTTAAGGAAGCTACCCCACTGTTCCTTCTTTACATCTTCTAGTTTTAGCACAGGTGACCTATTTTCCACTCATCTCAAGGACAGTGCTACATCTTCTTCCCCCGACCCTGATTTCATTTTTATCACAACATTGTGAAATTACATGTTTTTCTATTAATTTCTTGTTTGCTAGATATTTTCAAGTATTTATTAAAAAATATCTGACAGGTACTCATTCCTTATGTCTAGGATTAATTTAGAGATATATTCAATTTTTTAACCATTTTTTTAAATGGTATTTTCTGTAGAGACTTTTTCCCTCTTATTTAGAATTTTCAATACTTACAGAGGTCTATTAAGCATTCAATTATAGTTTTCTAATATTTTTGAGTCTTAGTTTCTTGTACTTTAAATCTGTTGAGACAGTAGGTAATAGTTGCATATATTTATTTAAAATTAAATTAAAATTTCAGTTATTCAGTTATTTTTGCCATATTTTTATAACATCTTATTTGAAGAAAATTATATGTTTCATATAGATAAATTTTGAGCAATTTAAGTAAAACTAAGCAGCAAGTGCTCTGAGTTCCCAGATAGTCCCAGCCCCTAGACATACAGCTTTCACCTCAATACTACTCAGTGAGGCCTTTGTTACTATGGATTAACCAACATGACATACCAGTATCACCCAAGGTATGACATACCAGCATCACCCATGGTATATGCAATGAAAGCGGGACTTGACAAAGAAATAATGGTGTATGTGCACTCTCGATGTACACACAAGTTTCACTGCCCTAGAAACCATTAGTACTCTGACTGTTCACCCCCCTGGTTTCGAACCCCTGGCCACTACCAACTGTTTGAAACTGGTATTGTCCTGGCCACATCTCAAGGAATGCTATGATATTGGGTAGAAGATTTCTACCACAATGGAAAGTTCTTTTGGACATGTTTCTTTGCTCAAACTACAGGGAGAAGAAATGGAGCCCCACACAGCTACCTTCCTGCACACATCCATTCCTTCTCCCTAGATTGCCATAGTACTTTATCTACATTTGCTTAGAAACTCAGATTCCTGCTCAGGCACTTCTTCAATGTGTGTCCATTAGCAAATGATTTAACCCTCTGACTCTCGGTTTCTTCATCCTAATTACTCATTAATCTGGAGCAAGGATTAAATTAGGTAAGCAAGGTAAGACAAATTGAAACATTCATCATACTAAGCCCTCATTTGTAAACTCTTGTGGGTTAAGAGTCTGTCTTTACTAAGTTTGACTAAAGAACTCTGAAGATGATGCTGAAAGCCAATGTTAATTAATCCTCTCTTTACCCGATTTGGATTTGTGTAGCCCAACAATAGGTTTGCTGCTTTTATATCACCATGAACATATTCATTTTCATGTATATATTCCAGTATGTCCAGCTGTGAAAAAAATAGATAAGACCAGTATCAATGTTTTACACTAGAATAATATGGTTTATTTCTACACATTATAAAATAATGTATCTCACTCTTACTGATTATTCTAAAATATCATAATTTCTGGTTGTTCATCCCATAAAAGGTTGGATGAAATGATCCTCAAACATCAAATACTGTACTTGAACCTCTGAAAAAGGGAAATCAAGATTCAACAATACTTATTCTTATGGCCCTGAAAGCCCAATGGCCAGACCAAAATGTACAAAGGTGAATGTGATGTTTAATCTCACTTGTCAAGTTGAGAAAACCTAGAATCACATGGGATCTGAGCCTCTGGGAATACCTGTAAGGAATTATCTTGAGGAGACTAAGTTTGAAGGGAGATTTGCCCACTGTGGGTGGCGCCATTCCCTGGGATGAGAGTCTGAACTGTATAAAATGAAGAAACCTGGCACAGACACCCATCATTCTTTCTTGAATGTGGATGCAATGTGATCATTTGCCTCAATATCATGTTGTTTGTGACTTCCCCAACATGAGGGACTGTAACCTCAAATTATGAAACAATGTAAATACTTTCTTCTTTAATTTGCTTTTGTCAGAGTATTTCATCATAGTAACTAGAAAACCAATTTAAACTGGGAATAAATATCATAAAAACTATAGGAAAATAGAAAAGACATCTATGGTGAAACAGTCATATAGTTCATTCATCTATCAATACTATGATTCAATCTTGAAGATATCAGAACAAAATATTATACCTCTGATCATTATCTTGTGTAATAACAAACTCTTATGCATCATTAAATCCCTAGAACCTTGCATATCAAATATATATATATATATATATATATATATATATATATTTATGACACACAAACACAGAGACATATATGAGAGAGAGGTGCTCTGTGAACACTCACTAGGAGAATGGATAGATGAATAGGTAAATGGAGAAATTAACATGACCTGGCCTGATATGTTTCATTCTACTTATGATTAGGGGCAGGAGGAGACTAAAGCAAGATACATACAAATAAGGTAAATATGTGGCACGATCAACAAATGAATGTATGCATGGTCATTTGTGACTACATTGCTTAATAGCAGTGTGTGTGTGTGTCTGTGTGTCTATGTGTGTGTGTCTGTGTGAGTGTGTGTGTGTGTCTGTGTGTGTGTGTGTCTGTATCATCCATTGCTGTAATTAATTGATGCCACCACCCCAACTTATACTTAAGATATTTTAAATCAAATTATACCATATTTAGTATGAGAAGTAGTCTATTTGGCCATATTTTGTAGTTACAAATGTAACAGACAAAAGAAAGGTTATTCTTGCAGCTACATAAGCTTGCTCTGATATGAAAAACAAAGCTGTGATGGAAAACTGAGTGTAATAACAACGACCAAACACAACACAGCCTGCATTCTGCAGAGCCCATGGTTATCAATTTCAGCAAAATCCTTTCTACTCTCTATAACTGTCATTCCTAGGAAATAATCCTTCTTTTCTCATAATTCCATAAAAAGCAAAACAAGTAAATAATCTAAAACTGAGACATTTGAAGTGAACCATCTTGAACTCACCACCCTGATTCCAAGTTGCAGGACAGTCGATTTTTTAAAAACACCATTCTGGTCTGAGAGCTTCTGTAAATCTATTCCCAATCTTTCCATTATCATGAACCTGTAACTGAAAGGAGATAACAGAAAAGAGATCTTCCTGAAATAATAATTCTGAGATTATCTCCTAATGAATTTAAAAAGACAGTGCTTCCCACCTAACCAAGAAGAATCAGTGCAAGCCACTGGAGAACGTGTGGACAACAACCCACTATACTCTATGAGGCATACTTCCTATCTAACAGTCAAGGAGACTCAGTCCAAGCCACTGAAGAACATGTGCACAATAACCTGCTAATCCTCTGTGAGGCAGTTTAGTATTTCATATGGTTTATTCACTAGCACTGAGCAGTTAATACTGTCTCGGATAATGGAGAGAATGGTGCTTCAAAATTTCTCTTTTGCTTGTCTATGACAGTGTTAATTGCTTGGTACAGGTTAGTTCCCATCACCTTGTTATGTGTCCTAAAAATGTCACTACCCATACAGAAAATGGTAAAACTTCTTTATCTTACAACACTATATTTTATCCATTGTTATAAACATTTATTGTTTTATATTTTACTTAGGCGTGTGTGTGTGTGTGTGTGTGTGTGTGTGTGTGTGTGTGTGCAACTGTGTGTGCTTGTGGACACAGAGGATGGAAAAGGCTGCCTATCTCTCAGTGCTGAAGCTAGTGGTGTCTTGCATGGGGGCTGGGATCCAAACTAATAGGCATGCAGCAGCACTCTGAATGGCTCTATCCATTTCTCCATCCCCACATGTCATTTTGCAACTCCATATCTTCCTTCTCTGTTCAGGATTCCCTTTTTATTTCCCCTTTCTAGCACAACACCCCACATTCTACATCCATTAGAGAAATACATACATGGCCTTTTGGGTGTATCTTACAAGAGTGTGATATTACTAAGTCAACATACAAAGTTACAGGTTTCTTCAGGGCACTTTCATGTCATCTTTGTGTCCTTCATCCTCCTCTCCCACTGTCTGCCGTCACCCCTCAGCCTCATGCTGGTTCCCTCCCCCAAACAACCTTGCTGCTGCTGTCATGTCACATATCTCCATTATCTTCTCTCTCATTCTCCCTCCCCTTTTCATGATGTCTTCCCACATCTCATAGCCCCTTCTTCATACAGACAGAGAGACAGACACACACACATGCACACACGCACGCGTGTGCACAAACACACACACACACACACACACACACACACACACACACACACACACACACACCATGTATATATAAAGCATATGGGCTTCCCAGAAGAGATGAAACATGAAGAACTGGTTTGAGTCTAGAGTAACTTATTTCACTTAATGAATATTCTCCAATTCTATCCACTTTCCTATAAATGTCATGATTTCATTTTTCTTATAGCTGAATAAAATTCCACCATGTATCACATTTTCATTATCCATTCGTTGATTGGGCATCAAGGCTGATTCCAATCCTGCATACTACGAACAGTGCAATAATAAACATGGACATGTAAATATCTCTATGATATTCTAACTAAGATCCCATCAGACAAACCCCAGGAGTGGCAGTGCTGGGTCATATGTTAGTTCTATTTTGAGAAACAGTCATAATGATCTCATCTTGACCTCACTAGCTTACACACTACCACCGGTATATAAGGATTCCTCCTTCCCAGCACACTTGCAAACCTCACAAGCTTACACACTACCACCGGTATATAAGGATTCCTCCTTCCCAGCACACTTGCTAACCTCACCACTAGCTTACACACTTGCTAACCTCACAAGTTTACACACTACCACTGGTATATAAGGATTCCTTTTTCCCAGCACACTTGCTAACCTCACTAGCTTACACACCACCACCAGTATACAAGGATTCCTCCTTCCCAGCACACCTGCTACACTTGTCATTTGTTTTGTTGGTGATGATAGCAATTTGTGAGACGTAACCTCAAAATAGCTTTTCTTTTAAGATTTATTTTTGCTTACCTATATTTGTGTGTGTTTCGGTGTGAATGTATGCTACAGGTGTGCAGATGTAGAGGCCAGAAAAGGGAGTCAGATTTCCTGGGGCTGAACATTTGGCAGTTGTGAGCCACCCAGTGTGGGTGCTGGGAAGTGAGTTTCAGTCCCCCAGCAGGGCTGCAAGTGCTCTTTCTTAACCACAGAGCCGTCTCTCCAGCCCTCCTGAACTAGTTTTAATCTGTACTTCCTGACGACTGAGAACATTAAACACTATTTCAAACTAGCCACTTTTATTTCTCCCTTCAAGAACTATTCATTGAGTTCATTAGTCGATTTGTACATTGAATGATTTAGTACTTTTGCTGTTTAATCTCTGCAGTTCTCAATATATTTCATAGAACATGCCTTTATCTGATGAAGAGTTGGCGAAGGTGTTTTCCTATGCAAAGGCTGTCTATTCACTTTGCTTGTAGAAGTGTAGAAATTTCTTGAAACCCCTGCAGTGTTTTGAATGAAAAATGCCCCCATAGTCTCTGGCGTCTGAACTTTGTCCCCAGTTCGTGGTGCTGTTTGGGAGAGGTTTAGGTGATGGAGCCTCACATGAGGAAGAGGCACTGGGGGTGGGCTCTGAGAAAAGAGCCAACAGCCCTTCCATTTCAGTCTCTGATGCCTTGTGTTTATGGTTAAGATATGAGCTCTATGCTTCCTGCTCCATTCCCACTGTCATGGCGGCTGCCTATGATCATGTTCCCATGCTGTCCTGCCACTATGGACTCCAACCTTCTGGAACCATAAAGCAAAATAAACTCTTTTATATACTAAGTTGCCCTAGTAACAGTGTTTCATCATAGCAACTGAAGAGAAACTAACACAGTCCCATCAGTGAACACCTAGGAAATCTTCCCAGGTTACTGGAGTCCTTACCCGTGCCTGTCTTGGAGTATTTACCCAAGGTTTCCTCCAGCAGTGTCAGGGTTGTTGGTCTTAAATTAAGGCCTTAATGTGTTTTGAATTTTTACACACAATGGCAGATACAGCAATTCTCAAACTGTGGGCTGCAACCCCTTTAGAGGGTCAAATGACTTTTTCACAGGATATTAGATATCCTGCACTTCAGATATTGAAATTATAATTTATACAGAAGCAACACTAGTTATGAAGTAGCACCAAAAAGAATTTTATGACTGGGGGGTCTCCACAATATGAGGAACTGTATTAAAGGGTGACAACATTAGGAAAGTTGGGAGCCACTGACTAAGAATCTACTGTTATTCTTCTACATGTGTGGATTGCCAGCATTCCCAGAACCCATGGACAAATAGAGATTTTTCCCAATGTGTCTTTCTGATACCTAGAAGTTAGTGTATTTGCGTGAGTTTACTTCTGAACCTCTGTTCTAGTGCATTGATCTGTCAGTCCCTTTCTGTGCAGTGCCACACTTTTCATTATCAGTGGTCATGGTATAATTTGAGATCAAGTATTTTGATACCACTAGCACTAAGGTTTCTGCTTGGAATTGCTTTGGTTGTTTGGGTATTTTGGTTGTTTCATGTGTAAATGGACAGTTCTCTCCCACCTGCCAGTTCCCAAATAACCACTCAAAGGTTTAATATTATTTATAAATACCCAGCTGATAGCTTGGGCTTATTACTAACTAGTTCTTACACTTAAATTAACCCACAATTCTTATCTATGTTTAGCCATGTGGCTTGGTACCTTTTTTCAGTGTGACATTCTCATCTTGCTTCATCTGAGTCTGACTGGTGACTCCCGACTCCCGTCTCCCTCCTTCCCAGTATTCTCAGTCGGGCTCTCTCACCTAACTTCTGGCCCAGCTACTTATTAACAATGAGCATAATCCACAGCATTCCCCCTTTTGGTCTAATTAAAAAGGAAGGTTTTAACTTCAATGTAGTAAGATTATATACAACAAAAACAGTTATTAAGTAAGAATTATAGTAACACTATCTAATCCACTTGCATTTGGCAAAATTAAAGAAAATAATTATCTTGGCGAGTCTAAAGTTTTGTATCTAATTTACTTTCTATTATAATTAAGGAAAATGATAATTATAACTATTTAGTCTTCAACTCCATCAGAGACCTGAGAAGGATATAATATTATCTGAGTAAATAGGAAGTATAAGGGAAACAACTTCCAAAAATTAAGAAATGACAGAAAGAGTTGGTTGCCTGGACAGTCACCCAAGGTTCCTCTGCAACACTGGGGCATCCATCCTCGGCCTACAGGTCTAACATATCTGACAGACTCATCTGTGAAGCAGGATTTCTGAAGGACTGTCCCACTTTGTCTTGGCAAAGTTCTGCAGTCACTTTCTCTTCTGTCCTGCCTGTCCAATTTGGACAGCATGCTGTCAGCAGTTGAAGCAAGAGCAGTTGTGTATCCAATGGCTAACTTTTGCCACAAAGAAAGTAAACTCCATATGGAGTTTCTTCAGTACCCATCATCTTCTCTAAGTATATTGGGTGCTGCCAAGAGCAGACGTGTCTCACCATTGAAAAAAGTCTAAGTTCTTAAAACATTTTAAATGCCACATTCTGTAGGTCTTTGAAGTATTCGAAGATTGCCTATCTAATTGAAATATGTCTTTGTATACCTAGAAAACCTAACTAATATGGCTATAAGTATGACTACTATAGATGACTATTAATCTGTATTTTATAATAATATATTACATTTTGAAATGAGCTGCATTAAAAATACCTTAAACATGAGTATAAACATACATACAGTATAACAACATTGACTTTAAATTTGTATCAATATACTAAAATCCATATGTAGAATATTTTGAGTTGTTCAACAGTTGTATTTTGGATTAAAGTAAATTTAATAATCTACCCTTTTTTCAATCATAATAATCTACCCTTTTCCCCATTATTTTTATATAATATCTCCCTTTCTTCTTAGAAAGAGATTGACCATGACCATTAACCATTTATAACCAACCCCCCCTTAAATGAAAACAAACATTCATAAACAATAATTTGGGAATTTGGGCATACTTCTCTAGACTGCTTCCTGTTGATTGGGGGTGCTAATACTCTTATGGGGACCCTGAGAAAATTTAGAATTATAGTCAAGTTCTGACTGGGGTATTTTGTGCAGCTGGTCCATCTCAGCCAGTAGCCTTGAAGCTGTTTTGGATGCAGAACTCAGAGGAAACTGTAACAGAGGTACACTGAAACACTGGATCATCTGGGCCATCCATTTTTATTGGTGTCTGGTCCCCTTGTTCTGAAAATATATAAACTTTTAAAGGTAACATATATCTGTATTAACACAAATATAAACTGTGTATTATATATAAGCCAGCCAAAGATAATTTTTTGTTTTATGCTTGAGCAGGTAAAATATATGTTACATGTCTTGTAGTTACTTTAGATTTATTTTTCCATGTCTGTAGTTAAGATTTCAGGGGGTCTTCCTCAATCAGACCTAATTTTTCTTAATCCAGAATGAATCCATAGTCTCCCATTTCCTGTGGAAATAAAAATATAACTTCTCCCCCAAAGTGGCATATGTTTTGACTTAAATTTTGGAGTCAAGATATTTTTAAAATATATGTTGGTTTAATACAGCTGTTTTTTATAATCCGAGGTCTTTTAACAGCCAAAAATTTCAAAGACAACACAATAATATAAACAATCCAGAATGTGCATTTTTAATCCTTACATGGTCCATTTTTTATATTATTTTATTCTCTTTTTAAGGATTTTACTTTATTATTTTAAAACTATATATATTTTTATGATTGCTTATACATTCTCTTTTCTCTCACAAGCCTACGTATATTCTTAAACACGGTGTAACCCATTTTGAGGTTTTTTTCTCATCTGCATCTGTCTTTACTGTGTATCTCTAACTCTTTTTGTCTATGAGCAAACCCTAAGTCCTCCATGCAGAGTGCTGATGGAGCTTGTGCTGATAGCTTAAGCTGGCAGGCAGCAGCTGGGAGAAGCCTGTTTGTATTGTGACTCCTGTGAGAGACTGCAGAAACTGGCCATGTGGCTTAGCTCATGGCAGTTGTGAACCAGCTCCATTTCGTGGGCACCACAGCTGGCATAAGAGAGTAGGAAGCCCAATGTGGCTCTGTTTCTGTGCGGCTAGAGCCTTTTTTAAGCTTTCTCAGGTTTTATGTGGATGCACATGTGGCTTGTTGGTGCACCATTTGTAAACAGAGGCTTTTCTCTTCTCTGTCCTGCTACATTCCACAGCCACTTCCAAATAATCACTCAGAGGCTTATATTACTTACAAATGTGTGGCCATTAGGTCAGGCATATTACTAGCTAACTCTTAAATTAACCCACAATTCTTATCTCTGTTTAGTCACCTGGCTTGGTACCCTTTCTCAGTATGACATTCTCATCTTGCTTCCTCTGTGTCTGGCTGGTGATCCCCGACTCTGTCCTTCTCCTTCCCAGCATTCTCAGTTTGGCTTTCTTGCCTAAATTCTAGACCTGCTACCGGCCTGTCATCTTTTTATTAACAATAAGCATAGCCCACAGCATTCATGTGAACATTTTTTTCTGTTTTAATTCTTAAGATGTACTTGAAATTTGATGGGGACAATACTGAACCTAAAGATCTTATTTGTAATATAACGATTCCCACTATACTAATTCCGGCAATGGATGCACATGCAATCTAGCCCATCTTCTAGTGTCTCCCTTTGATTCTTCCTTCAGTCCCTGATCATTTTCACTGTAGAGGTATTTCCCCTCTACAAGTGGGCTTATTATTAGATTTTTTTAACATATTTAAATGTGACTCCTCCTCCACAGTTTTTTTTTCTCAGAAATTTTGTTATCAGTACATAACCTACTGATTGTTCAGTTTTGTGTCCTACTATTGTTATGAACATGTTTATCAGATGTAATGTTATCTGGAGATTCTTGTGTCTCTTATATACAGGATCGAATAGTCTTTAAATGATGTTTCTCTCATTCCCCTCAACTCTTTTTTTTCCAAGTACTGGTAAGAGTCAAGAGTGGAGATGTTAGTCTTTCTGGATTTAGAGGAAATGCATTCAGTTTTCCCCTAGTTTGTATAATTTTGGCAGTAGAGATTCATATATAGCTTTTATTGTGTTGAAGCATATTCCATCTTTTTCTATTTTCTTCAGGGCATTTATCATGAAGGGATGCTGAACATTATCAAAGGCATTTTTGACACCAATAAAGATGATCATGTGATTTCTTAATGCTCACAGATTCCCTAGAGTCTATTTAGATGTCCATATGTTGAGCAAACCATCCTTCCTCAGAATAAAACCAACTTGGTCATAGTGTATTATGTCTTTGATGTGTTCTTGAATTTGATAAAAATTCGGTGAGAATTTTTATATTTATGTTCACTAAAGATAGTGGTTTATGTTTTCTTCTTTTCTTTCTTTCTCTTCCTTTTGTTTTGTTGTTGTTTCATTGGTTGTTTCTTAGATGCTTTTCCAGTCTTAGTTATTTAGAGTATAATGGCTTCACAGAATAAATTGAACAGTGTCCTTTCTTTTCTATTTTAGGAGATCTGGTAGCTGTTTTCTCTCTCCCTCTACCCCTCTCTCTTTCAGGATTACAGGCTTTCCTTTAAACATTTGCCAAAATTCAATAGTGAATCCATCCAGTCCTAGGAGTTTCTTTCTTAGAAGACATTTTTTATTGCTGCTTCAATCCCAGTGTCTATATATATATATATATATATGTAAACAAAAAACAATGTAAGTTTCAGGGGCTGGAGAGATGGTTTAGCAGTTAAGAGCACAGGCTGCTCATCCAGGGAACCCTGTTTCGGTTCCATGCACCCAAATGGCAGCTCACAATGATCCATAACTTGACTTCCATAGGATCTAACACCCTCAGCTTGCCTCCCCAGGCACTGCATGCATGTGATATGTATGGTGCATAGACATACACACACACACACACACACACACACACACACACACACACATATACATTTCAAAACAGCTCTTAATGATGCTTGATGAATTATTCTATTTGCTAATGTGCAGTGTTCCTTTTACTGCTTCTAGTTTGGTGTAGGGCCCTGGATTCCTCCCATATTGAGTAAAGCCGTTGCCTGCTTGCCGACCTTGACCAGATGTCCTCCCTATTCTAATTCCCTGCCGGTATCCACCCTCCTGAATGCTTTAGGGAAGTTCCTTGTAAAGTGGTATCCCAAAAACAAATGGAACTTGAGTTTAAATAATTTTTACAACTTTCAAAGCCAATTTAAATGTATAAATGTAGAATTAAATTTATCATGCCCAATAAAATAAAAGATTAACTAACTGTGGTAGCTACTTTTGCTGCCAAGGACTCCAATTTGCAGTAAGGCTCGTTTAAGAAGGGAATGGCTCAATCGCCTTTAGCCTCCTGGCTATGGGTGGGTTAGGACTACTGTTGGTCTTTTCTGGGTCGCACAGATTGCAAGCCCAGCGCCACTTTGAGATCTTTGGCAACAGTTTACTCTACAGCTCACATGGTTGAGCCTGTATGATAATGAGTATTCAGAGACGGGTAATGCTTGGGGGGCGCTCACCAACCTAAGACAGAGCACTTGCGGGGCCTGGGCAGGTGTCTCCATGACGGGTAAGGTGACCTGCTGACGTCCCACGCAACCTAAGTCAGAAGCTCATTTTTTAGTAAAAAGGGGGGACCTGTAGGGCCCTGGTCTCCTCCCATATTGAGTAAAGCCGTTGCCTGCTTGCCGACCTTGACCAGATGTCCTCCCTATTCTAATTCCCTGCCGGTATCCACCCTCCTGAATGCTTTAGGGAAGTTCCTTGTTTGTGTATCCTGCATATTGGGCGTTAACAGCTTAGATGCAAGAATGTAGAACATTCAGTAGCAAACTTCTGCCCTCTGGGGATCCGCCATTGTGCTGTAAGCCTGTATTTAAGGTTTCCTCCCTCTTTCAATAAACGGCATTCGGCTGGCACCCGGCTTACAGCCGTGGCGAATGACTCGCTGTTTCTTGTCTCTATTTTTTATCCGCAGCCCCTCGCTCGGACATGGTGAACGGGTGACAGTAACGCGGGCGTTACCGTTACAGTTTGGGTTTGGATCTACCTTATCAAGCATAAGATAATTTCAGCAGCTATTTCCAGCTTCCACGACTTTGTAGATTGACTTCTCTCCTCTGAGTCTCAATCATGGATATCTTTACCAGTGAGGTGTGTTTCTTGGAGATGAAAAATAGTTAAGTCCAGTTTTTTTTTTAATCTAGTCAGCCAATGTATTTTTTATTAGTAATCTGAGGTCAGTTATGTGTAAGATTGTTACTGAAACATGTTTACAAATTCTTACAATTTTTCTTGGTTGTTTCTGTGTTTAGGTGAGTTATTATTTATTCTTTTCTTTCTCCGCTATTAGTGTTAGAGGTTTGGCAGTATACTACATAGGAAATGATGGATTTCTTCCCAGCTCTCCTTGATTCATCTACTGCACTGATGAAATTTATTCTTTCCTTTATTCTTGGTGACAAGACTGTCTTGTTCCTCCAAGTGCGTTATTCCTTTAAGTGTTCTCTAAGTGTTCTTCTTGGTCATGAATTTCTCTGGTTTGCTGTTGTCTTGAAATGTCTCATACTTCCTATCAGTTCAAAAGATACATTAGATGCATACAGCAATCTTGGTTGGGAGTTATTTACTTTAAGGGCTTAAAATATACTATTCAATTCTTTCCTAAATTTTAGGGTTACTGATAAGAAGTCTGGTGTTATTCTGAAGTATCTGCCTTTGGGGATGAATTGGAATTTCCCCCTTATAGCTTATAATACAGCTTTTCTCCATGTTTGACATATTGACTATAAGGTGATAGGATTCCCAGTCCTCAATTTCCTCCTCTAAATGGAAAGTTTTTGCTGTAATTTCATTAAATAGATTCTCTATGCATTTGGTTTGTAATCTTAGTTCTTTGTGCTGTCCCACGGCTTCATAGGTTTGGTCTCCGGTTCTGTAATCCCTTCTTTCTTTCTTCCCTTCCTTCCCTTCTTTCTCCCTCTACCGGTGTTTGAGTGGTACATTTCCTTAACTTGTCCCCTGCCCTGATAGTCATTCTCCTGACTGCATGACTCTTTTGATGTTTATAGTGTGATTCATTGAGTTTTCATTTTCAACAACTTTTTCAGTTTCATTGCTGCATTTTCCTTCCCTATTATTATGTCATCCATGGCAGTGATTTTCTCATCCATTTGCTGATTGTCTCTCCTCTTATCACCTGGGCCTTTCTACTTCCTGGACTGGATTCATTTGTTTGCTTATATTCTCTTTTAAAGTAATGGCCATTTTTACTAGAAAACATCTGAAATCAACATATGAGGTTTTATTTATTTTTGTGTATTTGAATTTAATAGTCAAGAAGTTACGATGACTTTAGGAGTCATAGTATGGCTTTCATCTTTTTATGATGTTATTTGTACATTTGTTGGCTGGCATATGTCTCTTCTGGTTTTATTAGGTAAACCTTTTATTGAAAAGCCTGCTATTCAGAGATCAATCCCCAAAACCACATAAAAAAATAAATAAACTGTGCTAACAGCTTTAGTGACAAACTCTAAGAGATAAAGAAGTACACTTGGAATTAATCAAAAGTCCTGAATGTATTACTGATGACCACAAAACACAAAATCTCAAAACTAATACCAGTGTCCCATGAAGTTGGAAATTATTATTTATGGTAAATGTGGAAAATAATAACTGAATGAGATAAAAGGAAGGCTCTGGAGAGAGGAAAAACAGAGGAGAAGCCAAGTCTAAGAAAGTGAAAGGAAAAAGAGTGGAGAAGAATGCTATGGAGAGGAAGATAAGATAATCAGAGATTAGAAAAATGAAAGGGTTAAAAAATGAAAAAAACAGTCAAAATTGGATAAACATACATAAAATGAAAAATAAAACTATAATTTAAATATTTAGCCAATAAGACTAAATGTATAGTAAAAAAGAAAAATGGAGGAAATGCAAGAAACAAGGAGAAAAAAAGGGATAATGTTTAAAAAAATATTGACAAATGATGAAAAATGTGTATATAAAATTAAAGTATGAGCAGATGTTAAAAATAAAAATGTAGAGCTGGGTTTGGTGGCACACACCTTTAATCCCAGCACTTGGGAGGCAGAAGCAGGTGGATATCTGTAAATTCAAGGCCAGTCTGGTCTACAAAGAGAGTTCCAGGATAACGAGGGTACAATGAGAAACCCTGTCTTAAAAAAACAAAACTAAATAAATATAATTTTTTAATGTAATTATCTTAAATACATTAAAGTCGGGGCAAGAGAGATGCCTCAGTGGTTAAGACTGTTTGCTTGTCTTCTAAAAGAATTAAGTTTGGTTCTCAGCATCCATGTTGGGTAGGTAGCTCACAACTCTAGCTCAAGGGGATCTGACATCTTCTTCTGGCTGAGGTAGGTATTCACATATTTACTGGCAGACTCACATACATACACATACATAAAAATAAATCTTTTAAACAGAATGAAGTAAAAATGCTGCTAAAATGTTTTAGCTGTAAGAAAAGATGAAACAATGGAGAAGCATCTTTCTGGGCTTCACAAATTTGGGGCTATTGTTTACAGAGTGGGGGTGTAATTCCATGGACTCATATCCTCCTTTTTATGCTGGTGCTGAACTTGTGGTTGCTATGTGCTTGATGTCTGCGACATCTCCATTCTAGTAGCTTCCCTTGTTGGCATACCTAGGTACTTTTCTGGCTGCAGTTGGCACTTGATGGCTGAGACAGATGCTGTCACTCTCCTGAGACTACCTGGGGTGTCACCCCTGCGCTGGCTAATGACCCAGCCGGTGGATATCTCCTACCTTTTCTACAAATGGAGAAAGCAACAATAACATTCGATATGTAGAATCAGAAGACCTGTGCTCCACTGGCACAGAAGACTTTATCTGAACCAATAACACAGGCACTAAGATCAACAATTAGTAAATGGGACCTCATGGAACTGAAAAGCTTGAGGCAAAGGACACTGTCATTGGGACAAAGTGGCAGCATACAAAATGGAAAAAGATTTTTACCAATTCCACATCTGATAGAGGACTAATATCCAAAATATATATAAAGAACTCAAAAAACTTGATATCAAAAAACCCAAATAACCCAACTAAAAATGGGGTACAGATATAAACAGAAATTACTCAATAGAGGAACTCAAATGGCTGAGAAACACTTAAAGAAATGTTCCACATCCAAAGCCATCAGGGAAATGCAAATCAAAACAACTTTCGGATTCCATCTTACACCTGTTAGAATGGCTAAGATCAATAACACAAGTGATAGCTTATGCTGGTGAGGATGTGGAGCACGAGGAACACTCCTCCACTGCTGGTGAGAGTGCAAATTTGTACAGCCACTATGGAAATCAGTATGGCAGTTCCTCAGAAAATGAGAATTTATCTACCTCAAGATCCAGCTATACCACTCTTGGGCATATAACCAAAGGACATTTCATCCTGCCACAGGGACACTTGCTCAACTATGTTCATTGCTGTTCTATTCATAATAGCAAGAAACTGGAAACAACCTGGATATCTCAAAAGAATGGGTAAAGAAAATCTGGAACATTTACACAACAGAGTATTACTCAGCTGTTAAAAAAAATGACATCATGAAAATTGCTGGCAAATAGATGGAACTAGAAAAAGTAATTCTGAGTGAGGTAGCCTTGACTTAGAAAGATAAATATGGTATGTATTTGCTTATATGTGGATATTAGTCATTAAATAAATGATAACCAAGCTGCTATCTGTAGACTCAAGAGAGGTTAGACATAGAGGAAAAGACTAGGAGGGATGCATGGTTCTCCCTGGGAGCAGGAAATAGAATCAACTTTATGGGTAGACTGGAGCCAGGGTGAGGGTAGAAAAGGGGGGATTAAAAACTGGAGGATCAGGTGAGAAAGGGTAGGAAAGATGGGAATGAAGGGAAAGACAGCTAGGATTGAAGAGCATTTGAGGAACATATGAAGGCCAGTATGGCACTCCAGTGCAGTGGAAACTTCCTATTGAAAGGGAGAAATTAGTAGCCATCTTAAGAGACGTTCCTTCCCCTTCCTCCTCTTCCTCTAGAGGTATTTGCTGACCAGTGGTTTTTGAACTAACCAGAAGTTGAACCTATAGGAAAGATAAGGCTGGGACAATAAATCTATGTATCTTGGACTTGGCAAAACAAGGTATGAGGAGTAATGGGCTCAATTGACCAGAAGTTGAACTCAAGAGAGAGTAGGACTGCAACAATAAATCTGAATGTGTCAACAAAAGCAGGACATAGGGAGTAAAAATTTATGTCTCTATAAATACCATGAATCCTGTTAGCCATTAGTAACCTTATGCTTACCTCATCCCTAGCCACTATCCCCCCACCCACCCAATCCCGAGATATGTAACATTCTGCATGTAAACCTTTCCTATATAAACCCCTTAAAGTGAGTGCTCAGGACCTTCCCTCTTTTCGCCTACTGTAAAGTGGTGTCCAGGAGGTCCCTGCCTAGGCCGGAATAAATGAAACCTTTTATTCTTGCATGGGAAGTCAGCTTCTTGGTGGTCTTGTTGGGGAAGGGGGACTCATGCACGGGCATTATACTATAATACACAAAGGTCATCCTAATGAAGTCTCCATACATTGAGGGAGTCGGAATGCCTACTAGTCATCTCGTGTCACTAAATGAAGTTTTCAGTGCCAGGACTGGGTTTCATCCAATTGAGTTGTTGGCCAAGGGGGTCCTATGAAAATCCCTAAACAACCCAGGTGTTGCCAAGACAATAGGTTGCTTTCTATATAATGTGGAAATTCCACAGAGTCTGTCTGATAATCAAAAAGGACTTATTCTGGGTTAACTCAAAATAAGGGAGTTGGTCGCTGGATCCAGGAGGGATGGGACACAGTCCAACACAGTTCTCTGGAGATCTCTGCCTTGATCCATAGCACCAGCATTCGGCATTCAAGATCACAAGGTAGCCAAGAGGGCAAGCACATATGCATCCCAGGTCTTAAGGAGCCCTCCCTCGGCCATGCCCCAGGGGAGGGAGGATATCTAGCAGTTACCTGCTGCCTATTGGGGTGGTGCTTCAGGGGCAAAGCACAGACAACCACCCCTATACTCCATACACTGACAAGACCCCATTGCTGAAGACAACACCCACACAACTCACTGGATACGGAGAGGCCAAGCTGGTGCCTACACAGAACCTTTACCCCCATGTTCTAGTGTCTATGACATAGAAAGGTACTTTGTAGGCTACAAAAAAGAAAAGTAAACATCAACCCAGCCATAAAACCTTTGCTCTACAATCTGTCCAGCCTGCAAAATATGCTAAGGCAATGGTGGCACAAACCTTGTGGGAGTGACCAAGCGATGTCTGATTTGAATTAAGGCCCACTCCATGAGATGGAACCCAGACGGGACACTGCTTGGGTGTCCAAGAACAAGAGTCTAGATAGCCCTGAGACCTAGGGTAAAGCAAATATTACTAGTCTAAAAAAAAAAAGTAACAACAAAATGACTCCTAATGATATTCTGCTATACTCACAGATGGATCAGTATCTTATTCAGTCATCATCAGAGGCTTCCTCCTGCAGCAGACGGGAATAAATACAGAGACCCACAGACAGACATTATGGAGAGAGAGAGAGAGAGAGAGAGAGAGAGAGAGAGAGAGAGAGAGACAGACCTTTGAACACTCAGCTCTAAATGGGATAGCTCTATCAAATCCCTCCCCTCAGAGCTCAGGGAACCAACCCCATGGAAGAGGCAGAAGGAGTTGGGGAGATAGACAGGATAAAACACACCAGGGGAACTAGGCCCTCTGAATCAACTGAGGAAAGCTCATACGAACTCAGAGACTGACACAGCATTCACAAGGCCTACGGAGGTCTGCACCAGGTCCCCTGCATGTACACTATAGCTTTCAGTTTAGTACTTGTATGGGACTCCTGGATGTATAAACAAGTGGGTCTCTGATTCTTATGCTTTATCTTCGGGCTCTTTTATTTTTCTGTTGGCTTGGCTTGTTCAATTTTAATACGATGGTTTTTGTTTTATCTTATTATATTTTATTTTGTTATGTTTGGTTGTTATTTCCTAAAAGCCTGTTCTTTTCTAATGAGAAACAGAAATAGAGTATATCCAGATGGAAGAGAAGGTAGGAAGTACCTGAGAAGAGTAGAGGGAGTGGAAACTGTATTTAGATAAAAAATAAAATAATAATAGTAGTAGTAGTAATAGTAATAATAATAATAATATTTTTTTAAAGACCTGTGTTCATTAAGACTTCCTGAGCACCAGTTTGAATCACTGCTCTACTGGACATTGCTATGCATGTTCAGAAGCACAGAGTCTTCAGGCTCTACAGAAGTGAACACAGGTAGGGATGAAGTGACACCAGCTCACTAAAGCATGTGGCTCTGGCAGGCCTTGCCCTACTCCCCCATTCCCTCTTCCTTGCTAAACCATTAGATGACATTCCTAAAGCTAGCCACAAGATCTATTCTCTTATTTGACCACTTCCTCCTGAGGCTGACTACCAAGGTCCAGCTGTCAAAGTATTGAAGTCCAGCAATCAAAAGCCCCCTTTGTCCCAGCACTCGGGAGGCAGAGCCAGGTGGATCTCTGTGAGTTCGAGGCCAGCCTGGGCTACCAAGTGAGTTCCAGGAAAAGGCGCAAAGCTGCACAGAGAAACCCTGTCTCGAAAAACCAAAAAAAAAAAAAAAAAAAAAAAGCCCCCTTTGGCTCACCTAATTAACATACCCAATTAAAATTAAACACCTCATCCTAACACAGGGGTCAAGAGGTGATCCACCCACTGACCTCAAGGTTATTCTCCACTGATGAGATATGCTCTTAGCCATCAAGAGCAGGGCTAACTTTATCTATGTATTTCAGTGCTTGAGCAGACTCCTCCAACCTGCACACTTTGATGACCCTCCTCTGGCTTTCCACACCACTTTGTATGAATGCCTCTCACGCTGGTGCTGAGTCAGGTTAAATTCAACTTCTCTGGCTTGTGATTATCCCTTTCTCTCAATTTTGAACAACAGTTGTTTTGTTTTTGTTTTTGTTTTCTTTCTCAAGATTCTGCCTGTCTACTGCCCTATAAATCATGCTGAGTGACAAAATAGATTTTTCTTTTCTATTGTTGACCATCAGAAGAATCACCATCTCACTAAAACCTACAACTTGTTTTAAGGTGTTGTGTGACAAAACATTTTCTAGGGCAGACTATAACACACACACACACACACACACACACACACACATCTGCTCATCCCAGATAGGGAACCGACAACAGACCATAACATGGATACCACCAAACTCCAACTTGGTGAGCCAATGAGTTTTATAGCAGAAATGGCTCAGAGACAGCTGCATCACCAAAGCCCACCTCAGCATGGCTCACAGCTCACAAAGCTGAGAACCTGGAGCACACTGCACAGGCTACAGGAAGCTCAAAAGGTTGGAGAGTGTCCTTTCCTGATGCCTCAGTTGGTCTAAACCTCTCCCAGGCAGCTCGGCTGATTTCTGCTTCTTCCAGGCAGCTAGTCCAGTCTGAGAGACTCCTTTACTGGTTTTGCTTCCTCTCAGAAGGGCTTTCAGTTTCTGTTAGTTGCTCTGGCAGGTCAGTGTCAGGGACTCTATAAAACTGTTTGAGTAGTTTACTTTCCTGCCTAAGGAGCTTCATTGCCTCAGCCTTGAAGGAAACCATTAGACATACAACATGAGGCTTGTGAGAGATATGGAGATTGTTTTGAGAACTAGTTTTGGGTGCTTAGAGTGGTTTGGTTTGGTTTGGTTTGGTTTGGTTTGGTTCGGTTTGGTTTGACCAGATTCTGTCTGTATTACCTTTGGGATGAGACCTGCTCCTCCTCTACCAGTAAAGGAAGTGTGTGGCTGGAGCCCTGTATGCCTTGACTTCTTTTGGCGTATGTTGCCCGTCTTTGGTGCCACACTTTTGGTGTATCCTATCACTCTGTGACTCTTCAAAGCTCTTCCTCTTTAAGAAGATTCTTTTTCTGACAGTTGCCCTTCACAGAAGTTGCACAGGCAACTTCTACTCTGCCATTTTACCCAGAACTCTATCCTTTCTACAGTAGTATGTTACATAATTCTTAAGTCAACTATAATAATAGTTTTAGATGATTTAAAAGTAACATGTAACATGATATGGATGTCCCATGATTCCTGTAGTCCATTCAGTACCCTGTATGAAGCAGTTCACTTTATTTACACTATTTAAAGGTATTTGAACAAAGGGCTGGCACTTGAGCCTATTTTCTCACATTTAAAGTACAACTATCACCTGTCTAAAATTAACAAGATGGGATAACATCTATGACACTCCCTGCAACAAAATGGGTGCAAAACAAGTGACTCTTTCAAAATCATAATTACTGAACTTTGTATGTGCTAAAGACACACTCAAGGATAGCTTTATGACTTTTTGCTGTGTATTTCCTCAAGGTGGAGAGTGATTTCTCTCCTAGCTTTTAGAGGTGGACCTAGTGACTGACTGCTAGCAAAGAGAAGGTGGCAGTGTGCTAGGATACCATGTTTAAGATTAGATCCTAAAGAAATACTGTCATCTCCAGCTCAGACACTTTCCTGAGCATTTATATTCATATTCTCTCTCTCTCTCTCTCTCTCTCTCTCTCTCTCTCTCTCTCTCTCTCTCTCTCTCTCTCTCCTTCCCTTCTCCCCATCCACTCACCCATCCACTCACCCACCTACTCACCCACTCTCTCTGGGGAAAGCCCCAGTGCTTCCTTGTAAGACACAGATAGTTTCTTGCAGAGACACCTTAAACCTGTCAACAGTCACATGAGTGACCACTGAAAGCAAATCCTTCCCTGGGAGGACCTAAGATGACTGCAGCCTGGCAGATCCCTGATTACTCTCTGTAGAGAGACCAGAACCAAGCAGATGAGCCGACAGGGGCTTCCTGATGCCCAGAAACCAAGATATGTTTTGAGTAATTTGTTACCTGGCCAAAAAGAACCATCAGATAGATCACTGAGGAAAGGTTATTTGGTAATAATTGATCATAGAAATTTGATATGATTATAATAGGCTTTTACCTTCTTCCTTTAAAATCAGTCAGACCAAATCCATAAAATAGAGGAACTCCTAAATAATCAAGTTTTCTCTGTTCTATCCACTTTTGAACTGCAAAGAAAAATTAAGAAGAAACATGATTTAGAAAGGTAGTTTTACCTTTGTAGAGATGCAAAGACTTCATTATCTAACCAAAATAGTAAGCAGACCTAAGAAAATAAAAACTTAATAAAAATAGATACACCTATCTCATGGTTTCAAACTTTTTTGTTTCCACGATAATTAGTACAAAATACTTGTTTTAAAACAAAATTAACAGTACCATAAAAGACATAGTCTTACAAAGTACATTGTTATCACTCACTCAAAATGACTTGAAAGCAAATCATTTGATCATATGCTAGCTCAGTTTCCAAATGTAACTCAGGCACTTTTCCCCACTACTGCCTTCATTTCAAAAGTCATGTTAGCCAAAAAAATACAAATGGAGAAGAAAAAGTACCTGACTCTGAAATTAAAAATTATTTACTCTGTGAAATAACTGTTTTAAATAAATTTAGTTTACAAAACAAATCATAATTGAATTATTTAATCCAGTTAAAAAATCAGGTAGTTCAATCACCGTTCTCACTTCTCTCTCATGTGTTTCATGCTTACGACAGCTTTCCTGATAAAACAGTCAAATTTAATGGATTCTATTTGTCACTCTGACATAGCTGAAGCAGTTGGTGGAGACTATAGTCACAGTCTTCAGAAGCTTTATTAAGGAAAACAAAGTTAATTACTCAGGCCAGATCCATCATTCTTTCTCCTAAATAAGATATAAAGGACCCTGACCATTCTAGTCATCAGGACTCCTACCAGCTCCCGCAGAGTTTCACCTCGCTCTTACAAATTTCCTATTGTTCTTCATCTCTGCTTATAATCATATCCCATTCAAATCTGCAACTGGTAGTTCTTATTTATGATATCCAGCTCCACATAACTTCCCAACATTCACTTTTCTAACATCTTCTTAAATATCTCAACATTTAATCATTACTAAACACTTTAATCCGCGTGTGTGTGTGTGTGTGTGTGTGTGTGTGTGTGTCTGTGTGTGTGTTCTATGTACTTTAGTTTTGTCACTATATGCTTTCTGTCTAAATGCATCTTTATAAAAGAAATAATTTCATTCTACAATCTTTTTTGCTTAGGCAACTCTTGATAATTCCACAAGTCAGCATGTTATATAAAGTAGTAGAAAAACTGACTTAAAATATATAACCCGTTATGTGTGCCATACCAAGATGTGTATACCATCTGTCTTGCTTTTCTATGTTATCACAGTTAAGTATATCACTTTACAATAAAATTTCATATGGAAAAGAATTTTCCAGAAGGCCAGAAAAAGACCAAAATATTAACCCTCACTTTAGCAAGCTCATACATGGTATAGCTGCTTAGATATTTTTACTTACTATATTCTCTTTTTGCAGCTCTCTGATAAAATTTAAGTTCTGAAAATAATGGGCCATTCTCTTGATATTCCTATGAAAGAAATATAATAATTAATTTTAATAATTTTAATAGGAATTATCCTAAAGATAAAACAAATTGTACTTCTACTGTGAAAATATGAGCATCCACATGCAAAATACATAATAGTTACAGAATTCTTCATCAAACAAGTACCAGATTCCTACTTAAAAAAAAAAAAAAACACTAAATAAACTTGAAAAGTCTCATTTTAGAGAACATATTGTACTGCTATCCCAATATAGTCTTAAACATGAAAGAAGTCTTCTGCAAAGATCTTCTTAAAAGCAATGAGAACTGTATACATAAATAAGCACTGGATGTACACCAATATGTCTTCAGGGCAGGCACACTGGAAAGTACTGTGGGGTACCTTTCTAAATCATGTTTCTTCTTAACACATGACTCCTTCACTAACTGTCTACTACAGGTCATTCATTGTTCTATGCCCTGGGGACACTAACAGAAGTGGAATCCTAGGCCTTACCATAAGGACCTTACTACCTAAAAGAGCGAAGGAAAGAATGTTTTTGTTGCTGTTGTTGTTGTTTTAACAATCATTACTATTTTAATATTATTTGGGATATGGTTATATAAAAGAAATATTTTCTTTTTCTTTTTTTTTTTTTATGCCGAATGCCGTTTATTGAAGGAGGAAGGAGGTCTTAAATACAGGCTTACAGTACAATGGGAGAATCCCAGAGGGCAGAAGTTCGCTACTGATGTTTTTATGAGAATAAAGCATAATGAAGAAAAAAGTCAGAAATACAGGACTACAAATGTAAGAACAACACTTACCACTTTTATTACATGTCTCGCATCTTTACTTGGTTTATTTGTGGGGAAAGCTGAAGAAAAAAGACAAGTGGAAAATAATAGTTATTCTAAATCAATGAGTATCTACCAAATCACAGAGAAATCCTATATATAAGTACATGAACTAGATTATCCCCAAACCTCTTATAACTGTGGTACCATCTCCACTTTACAAAAGGTGCTGCTGAGGTTGAGGAAATGGAATAAATTTCTCACTAAGAAAAATAGATTGAGGTCTGAAACTCATCTGTCTGACACAGAACACACTACTTATCATATTCTATATTCTATATTCAAGCATTCAGATATAAGAAATGAACAGGTAACATTAATCACATGATCCAAGTGCAGGGGAAGTTAAGAAAGCTGAAACAGATGAGATTAAGCATGTTCAGGTTGTTCCAAGGATATAGTTCTCACATCCATGCCAGGGTAGGCTTCTCAAGCTGCCCAAATGACCCATGTTCCTGTAAGAAGTCCCTCATCCATGCTTCTATAAGTAACACCAATAAACTCATTGGTCTGCTAAACTAGTTTTGGGTGGAATCTTCCCCTAGGTCTGTCCCTGGCATCATATCTGAGATTTCCCCAAGAAGTAGCATAGTATACATGATGTATGAACAAAACCAGAGATAACAGAGAGGAACAGTTGCAATGGATGATAATATATACAACTAATACTGATCTGTCTGTGGATAGAATGCCAGCAGGGGAAATCCTGATACAGCTGCCTTTCCCCACATTGCTATGGGATATCTCTCTGTATACTGTGAATGTGTGTTGCTCCCATTGGCTAATAAATAAAGCTGCATTGGCCTATGGCAGGGCAGAATGGAGCCAGTCGGGAAAATCCAAGGAAGCCAGTGAAAGGAGAAAGGAGAGTAAAGGAGATGCCAAACCGCTGTCTAAGGAGAAACATGTAATGGGACGCAGGCAAAGCCACAGAACACATGGTGATACATAGATTAATAGTTATGGGTTGAGTTAAGTTATAAGAGCTAGCTTGTAAGAAGCCTGAGCCAAAGGCCATATAATTTGCAATTAATGTTAAGCCTCTGAGTGACTATTTTATAAGCGGCTGTGGGACCAGAGAAACTTATGGCTACATCACCTTATGTGGCATGAGGGCACTTCTCCCTGTAGTGGTAGTTGCATGTTCCCTGCTATGTTTGGTAAGACAAGCAAGCAAGCCTGACCAATCTGAGGAATGAGAGTTCTTGGGAGGAACACCAAGGTTATTGTCTTCCTTAATCTGGTATGGTGTGGCATGCCTCCTTGACAAATAGGGTCTGTCCAATGCTCCCAAACCACCAATGGACCTGAGAACATACAGTAATCCCTTGAAACCAGCATGTATGGGAGGGATTCTAAGCCAGATATAATGTCAGTTGTATGGTCTCTGTTGTGAGCACTAAAACAACTGAAGCTGACCTGTCTGCCCAGAAAGAACTAGTCTAAGTGGGAAAAAAAATGTGGATACTACTTTAATGTGGTAGCAAAGGGGCAGGGGTGAGTTGAAGTGTTGAGCATTAAGTGTTGGATCCCCTTATGGGGATCCAAACTTGGACTCCTGGGGATAATCAGTACATTAGAAGGAAGAGGGAGATGTTGAAGTGATAGAAAATGTTCTTCTGGTCCAGCCTCTACACAGAAGAAGGGAAAATCCATGATTCTGCATCCACATGGGGGCCTTAACCATGGCCCAGTAGAGGAAACTATAATCCTCACAGATACTCTGCACCTCAACTACGAATGGGAAAGAGGTTTAAGTAGGAAATGAAGGAGTCCATTCCCAAGCCTGAATCATGAGGCTATTGAACATAGGATGGATGAGGTCAGTCTGAGTGATATGGGAAAACAAAAAAAAATATGAAATTTCCCATCCCTTCTTGAAACCAAGGCTGCACAAACATGCAAAATCAGTCCCTGATGGACTGGCTCATATGAGCCATTAGCCACTTGCTTCTCACTGGCTGAAGTTCCCATGAGCATCACTAACTAGAAAACACAGAGGACAAGCATCTCTGAAGGAGCTGGGCATGTGAGAGACAATGTTTGCTGCCTCATTCACTGAGCTAACAGAACTATGTTCACAGGAGAGTTAAGAAAGAGATGGATCCAGTAGGGACCTGGCAACTGGTATGGGGTTTTAGGGACTTCGCTGAACTCCATGGTGAGAATTGATCTTAAGGAGCCAGGAGAGGCTCTGGCACATCACAGTGATTCAGACAAGCATGGAAATAAATCGGGATTATAAGGTCTAAAGCACTTGTCCAGGTTATTCAAGGGAAATGCGTCAGCATTTATGTCAAGGCAGAGTTCTTAGGGGAAAAACTTCTGACAGAAAACCAAACTCTGTCCAAGTAAGCATCCAGAAACTTTGAGAGCCTGAGCAGGAAGGGCGAGAGGACATAAGTGATCAGAACAACGCAGGTGACAAAGCTGTGCTGGTCTCCAAGTGGGGACTAATCCCTCAGAGTATTGGTGGACTTCCTCCCTAAAGGAAGGAAAAGGGAGGGTGCAGATTGTGTGGCCAGTGGAGAAGCAACAGCTTGGAGTGGGAGAAGTGTTTGGAGCCTCTCAGAATCAGGGAGTAAGTCCGGCAGTAGCTGCATCTCACAAGAGCATGTCCCTACCCTCTACTCTTCCCTTGGCCTTCAGCTGAGCCAAGCAATACAAGCTGACCCTGCTGATTCCACGGGGCAGGGAGATACACAGCAGCCTGGCAAAGCATCCCAGGATGAGGAACTAGAACAGCTCATAGAGAAGGACAATGAACAGAGGGGACTGAATATACTAGTACCTTTCATGTAAGAAACTGCGCCCGGCATTACTCTTTTGCAGAATCATCTAATACAAGCTAGGGTACATTTTCATGCTTTATTGTATCTTGCTAACTTTTTTAAAAGGTATCTCCCCGGCTGACGAGTCACAGAACCACTAAACACTTGGTTGGAATGCACAGCAGAGAGCCTGGAGAGAATCTGCTGCCCTACGTACAAAGGTTCCATTACAGATTGTGAAAGACTAACCTCTGAATACCTTAAAGATTTAGAAAAGCATCTAGGAGAACTGTTAAGACAGTAGTAAAGACTACTCGGTGGGTAGGAAAAGGCACTTCTCAATGCCAGGAGGTTGCTGAATGAAACTCCAGTGCCTCGGGCAGGCTACCTCCCTAGGAGTTATTGGCTAGGGACCCCCTGAGGCTCTAAAAACCATAAAGGTTCTTGCAACTTGTACTGATTACATGCGAAAAGTCCATAGTAAGTCCCTACTGATGAAGAAGCTGTGCGCTCTGTTGAAGAATGTAAAGAAATCAAAGAGCTGGAAATTTCCCCACTGGCTGGTTTCATAGTGCCAGAAGGTGCTATCCGGGATGCTGCCATAGTACTGTCACCAGCAGTCCTGAGATAAATACTTGGCATGCTATAACACCTACATGCTAGAAGGGCAAGATGTAACCAGTGGGACAACATGGATGTAAGTTGACTAGATTTAGGTCCACTTCACAGGAGCAAAAGTCCATGGCTGAGAAAGTCAAAGGCCCCAGTAGGAAAGCAATTCTTATTTTCTTAAATGCATGCAATGCACCTCCCAAACTGCCTTCACAACTTTTTTGTTTACATCCACAAAATACTGCAGTCAGCCTCAATCACAATGGGAAACTCCTTGCACGGTGGTTGCTGCAGAATCATAATAGGTTAAGCTGCTGAAACAAGTGAATGTGACGGTAATAACCAGAGGCGGGAGGAGAGTGTTGTGTAACTACTGCCACCCAACTCAAGCACTCTTTCCTGGAAGAAGAGAAGCCTGCAAGCAGGAGACAGTTGCTAGAGGAGACGTGCTTCAGTGGCACTGCTGCAAAACGGGCAGGCAGCTCCAAGAACAAAGCTTTCAGGAGCTGTCATCAATATTATGGTAGACTTGACAGTGACAAAGCTGCCCAAGGGTGACTCATACTCTTGAAAGCACCTCCAGCAAAGCCACTGGTCCATCAAGCCAGAATGAGGTGGAATCATTTATTTGTCTGTCAGTGTTTTCCATCTGTATCAATAATAATTAAACCTTTGAAAAGTCCAGAGTTCACATATTAGAACAAATCAATCCCCTCTTTTACACTGTCTCAAGGATTACAAGATTATTCTGTCTTCAAATCCTAATGAGTATACATTTTAGAGGCCTAAAATTCTGTCAGTCTTTTATTTAGTCCTTGACTCACCAGTTAGCTAATCCTTGTCAAGAAGCTAGAATATGCCAGGTACTGAGTTAAGTATTCGGACAAATTCAAAGAGAAGGAAATAACAGCGGTGGGACTAGTAGTGAACACAATGTAAATTGGCATCATGACTACAAACATCAAATTCTGCACATATTTTGTCTGTTCTTTCCAACATTACAACTTTCCCAGTCATATCTCCAGCCCTGAAACAGACCACTTACAGAGGCCTTTCTTCCACTTCTGCCTCTGTCCCCTGGGGACTTTGCAGCTTAAGACTCAGACTTCCTCCCTGATTCCATCCCTTTGTGTCAGCCACCAATACCCTGAGGCACTCTCTACCTGAGAACCCTCTAGCCATGGCAACCTGGGGGTCAGGTAGGTGGTATCACTGTCCTTCCTGTCTGCCCTGCAAGGTCTTGCCTCCCTCTCCATTGATTCCCTAAGGAATCCAGAGATGCGCCTGGGAGGCCCAGCTTTCACTTCCTACAGAAGCTCTCAGGCAACCTCTCCCCTCTAGTCCATCACTGTTCCTCATGTTAGCCCTTAATACCTAAAAACATTTTCTACCTGGTGACTCAGAAGCACGCCATACCAGGCAAGCCACACCCAACACACTCTTCAAAGAACCAGAAAAGCCAACAGAAACCAGGGAACTAAAAACCCACCCAACAAAAACAAGATCATATATCAACATCTAGAATTATAATATTCCCAAACCAAGACACCCAGACACCAATGTAAAAACACAGTAACAGTGAGGACAGTACATCTCCACAAGAACCCAGCAACTCTACTAGAGTGGACACTGAGAAATGCAACACAGCTGAAGTACAAGACAGGGGCTTCCACACAGCCTTTATTAATATGTTGAAAGACCTTAAAGACAATATTAATAAATCTGTTAATGGTCTATGAAAAACAAACAGTGGAATAAAAAGAAGAAAATAGTTCAAGACATTAAAGTAGAAATAGGATAACTAAAGAAAATGCAAACTAAGGTAAAACTGGAAATGGAAAATTTAGGAAGTCAAACAAAAACCTCATGGTAACCCTCACCAAAAGAATTCAAGGGATAGAAGAGAGAATCTCAAGCACTGAAGACAAAACAGAAGAAATGGATACCTCAATCAAAGAAAATGTTAAGCGTAAAAATTCCAGCAAAAACCACCCAGGAAATCTGAGACACTAGGAAAAAAATCCAATTTACAAATAATAGGAATAGAGGAAGGAGAATAAACCCAGGCAAAAGGCACAGAAAATTTTTCAGCAAAATCAGAAAAAAAAAATTCCCCTAACCTAAAAAAATTAGATGCCTATACGGAACAAGAAATATATGGAACACCAAATAGACTGTACTAGAAAAGAATTTATTCTCAGCATATAAATCAAAACATTGAACACTCAGAATGAAGAAAGAACATTAAAAGCTGTAAGACCTATTAGATATATATAAAGGCAGACCTATTAGAATAACACCTGACTTCTCAATGGAGAATCTAAAAGCCAGAAGGACCTGAACAGATGTGCTCCAGACTCTAAAGGATCACAGCTACCAGCCCAGAACACTCACCAAAACCTTTAGTCATAATTAATGGAGAAAAAAAAAGACATTCCATGTTAAAAAAAAAAAATTAAGAAGTATCTATCTGCAAATCCAGCTCTACAGAAGGAAAACGTCAATCAGAAGAGATTAACCACAGCCAAAAAAACACAAGGAATAAATAATCACAGACTAGCACATACAAAGGAAGGGGTGTTGGGGAAGCCTACACCATGAAAAAGAAATAGATCAACAAACATTGTTCATTGATAACTCTCAGCATGAATGGTCTAACTTCCAATAATAAGACACAGACTAACAGAATGGATTTGAAAACAGGATCTATCTTGTTGCTGCATCAAAGAAACACACCTCAACATCAAGGATAGACATCACCTCAAGTAAATGGATAGGAAAAGATATTCCAAGCAAACTGACCCAAGAAGAAAGCTGGTATAGCCATACTAGTATCTGACAAAATAGACTTCAAACAAAAACTAATCAGATATTACATACTCATCAAAGGAATACTCCACCAAGAGGATACTGCAGTTCTAAACATCTAAGCACCAAACACAAGAGAACCCAAGTTCATAAGGAAAAAAAAAAACTACAGTGAAAATCACATGTTAATCCTGACACAGTGATGGTGGGTGACTTCAAAACCCCACTCTCACCAATATATCACCCACAGGTCATCCAGACAAAAAATAAACAGAGAAATGCTGGAGCTAAACGACATCATATATCAAATGTACCTAGCAGATACTTACAGAACATTTTATCCAAACACAAAAGAATATTGCTTCTTCTCAACAGCTCATGGAATTTTCTCCAAAACTGATCACATACTCAGACACAAAGCAAGTTTCAACAGATACAAGAAAACTGAAATAACAACCTGCATCCTATCAGACCACCACAGATTAAAGCTGGATAAGAACAACAGAAAGTTTACAAAGTCATGAAAACTGAACAACTCACTACCGAATGAAGAATATGTATTAGTTAGTGTTTCTATTGCTGTGAAGAGACACCATGGCCACAGTAACTCTTATAAAGGAAAATATTTAATTAGATGGCTTATAGTTTCAGGGGTTTAGTCCATTATTATCATGGTGTGTAGTGGGTAGCCATTCCAGCTTTGATCTGGAAGTTCCAACCCCCATTGAGGCTTCGGCAACTGTCATGCCTACAAGGCGGGGCCAAGGGAGGCACTGAGAGACCCGAGATCTGGATGGGCCGGCACGCTCTCTGGTCCTAGACCCTAGATGTTGACCGAGCAGAGCTCCAGAGAACACCACTGGACTGCAATGCACCTTCCCCAGACCCCGTGACCTACCTATCCCTTCACTTGTAAGTTACCCACTAAATAAATCTTCCTTTTAACTACGTGGAGTGGCCTTAATAATTTCACCAATATCTGGTGCCCAATGTGGGGCAAATTCCAAAGGCCTGGGAGGCTCCCACCCTCAGCCTCCTCCCCGGCTGGCAGGTATCTAAACCCGCCTGAAAAGTTCCATATAACCAGGGAACGCCTACACAGTTCCATTCCCAAAAAAGGGAGCAGCTAGTCCAGTCTCAGTTCCCTAGCTTAGCCCTGAGACCAGCGAAAAACTGCAGTGAGTGAGGCATTCCCCTGCTCCCTGAGTGCCAGCTCCAGCTCCCTGCCATCTGGATTCCTGCCTGCAGCTGCGGTCAGCCAAGGTCGCCAGCAGGCCCTGCTTTGGAGCTGTACCAAGGCCACCTTCTGGCTGAAAAGTCCTACTACAGCCCAGAACCGTGGAAAGGTAAGCTAGGCAAAGCAGTGTTTTATATCAAGTAAAAGTATTTGATAATTTTTGCTGGTCTCGGGAGGAGGCTGAGGGTGGGAGCCACCCAGGCCTTTGGAATTTGCCCCACATTGGGCACCAGATATTGGTGAAATTATTAAGGCCACTCCACGTAGTTAAAAGGAAGATTTATTTAGTGGGTAACTTACAAATGAAGGGATAGGTAGGTCACGGGGTCTGGGGAAGGTGCATTGCAGTCCAGCGGTGTTCTCTGGAGCTCTGCTCGGTCAATGTCTAGGGTCCAGGACCAGAGAGCGTGCTGGCCCATCCAGATCTCGGGTCTCTCAGTGCCTCCCTTGGCCCCGCCTTGTAGGCATGACAGTTGCCGAAGCCTCAATGGGGGTTGGAACTTCCAGATCAAAGCTGGAATGGCTACCCACTACAATGGCGGGACATGGCAGCATGCAGGCAGACATGGTGCTGAAAAAGTAGCTGAGAGTCCTACATCTTGACTCACAGGCAAAAGAAAGTGGCCTGTGGCACTAGATGTAGCTTGAGCATATATGAGACCTCAAAGTCCACACAAACAGTGACATACTTCCTTCAAAAAGGCCATATGGACTCCAACAAAGCCACACATCCTAATAGTGTCACAGCCTATGAGCTTATGGGGCTAATTACATTCAAACTACCTTATTCTATTCCCTGGCCCCCATAAGTTTGTAACAATATCACAATGCAAAATGCATTTAGTTCAACTTCAAAAGTATGCATAGTCTATCACAGTTTCAACAATGTTTAAAAGCTCAAAGTTCATAGTCTCTTCTGAGATTCATGCAGTCTCTTAACTGTAATCCCCTATAAAACTAAAATCAAAAAACAGATCACATACTTCCAACATATAATGGCACAGGATATATACTACCATTCAAAAATGTAGGGAAGGGAGTATGGTGAGGAAATACTGGACCAAAGAAGGACCAAAAACCAGCTGGGCAAACTCCAAACTCTACATCTCCATGTCTGATTTCAAAGTGCTCTTCAGATCTCCAACTATGTTCAGCTCTGTTGACTGAAACACACTTCTCTCTCTTGGGCTGGTTCCACTTCCTGTTAGCAGCTTTTCTCAGCAGGTATCCCACAATTCTGGAATCTCCAACATTTTGGAGTCTCCCAGGCAACCCAGGCTTCAACTTCACAGCTTCACACAACAGCCTCTCTAGGGATACCCTGACACCTGCCTAGCCTCAGCAGCTTTTCTTAGTCGCAATGGTAAATTCCATAACCCCCTTTCTTCTATCATTAACTCCAGAACCACATGGCCAAAACTGCCAAGTTCTGCTGCTTGCTGAGAATGGAACATGTCTCCCTCATTCAGTTACATCTTCACCAGCTGTTTATCTCCTTCAACACAAGACTGAGCTCCATTGCACTTCCTGGTGCTCCTTTTCACCTCAAAATGTATATTTTGTATTTTTTTCTTGCTCAGCTTGCTCCTTTTCACTATAAATCTTCAGTAGGGTTAATACTAGTTAGTAACTGTACAAGACTCTATACTAGGCTGTTTTGAGATTTCCTTAGCTAATGCAATTAATCCAAAACTCTTCACTTTAGCCTCAGACAATCTTTTTAGACAGGGGCAAAAAAACAGCCACATTCTTCATCAAAATATCACAAAAATGATCTCTAGGCAACATACTAAAATTCTTCTCCTCTGAAACCTATTGAGCCAGCCCCCAACAGGTGAATCAAAACACATTCAGCACCACTGTCTTCCATGTTCCTAATGGTATGGCCCATTAAGCATCACTTAAAGCATTCAACTGCTTTTCTAATCCACTGTCCCAAGGTATATATCCCTTCAAACAAAAGCATAGTCAGGACTATCACAGCAATACCCTAGTCCCTGGTGCCAAATTCTGTCTGAGTTAGGCTTTCTATTGCTGTGACTCTTATAAAGGAAAACATTTAATTGGGGTGGCTCACTTACACTTTCAAAAGTTTAGTCTATTATCAACATGGCAGGAAGCAAGGTAGCATGCAGGCACACATAGTGTGGAGAAGGAGCTGAGGGTTCTTACATCTTGATCTGAAGGCAACAGGAAATGAACTGAGACACTGGGCATAGCTTGAGCATATGTGAAACTTCAAAGCCGTTCTCCACTATGACAAACTTCCTCCACAAAGCCACACCTACTCATAGTGCCACTCCCTATAGACTTATGGGGGCCAATTACATTCAAACTACCACAAGACAAAAATTAAAAACATTTTAGAACTGAATGAAAATGAATACACACAGATGCAAACTTATGGGACACAATAAAGGCAGTTCTAAGAAGTAAGTTCATAACACTGAGTGCCTACATAAAAAATTGGAGAGCTCATATTGGTAATTTAACAACACACATGCAAGCACTAGAACAAGAAGAAAAATCACCCAAAGGTGTTATATATCACACCAGCAAGAAATAATCAAACTGATACCAATAGAATAGAAACAAAACAAAACACAAAGAATCAACAAAACAGAGCTGATTCTTTGAGAAAAATCAATAAGATCAACAAACCCTTAGCTAAATTAACTAAAAGATGGAGAGAGAAGATCCAAATTGGTAAAATTAGAGATGAAAGGGGAGACATAACAACAGATACCAAAGAAATCCAGAGATCACAAACGTACTTCAAAAATCTGCACTACACCAAATTGGAAAACCTAAAATAAATAGATAATCTGGCCGAGCGGTGGTGGCACACGCCTTTAATCCCAGAACTCGAGAGGCAGAGGCAGGTAGATCTCTGTGAGTTCGAGGCCAGCCTGGGCTACAGAGTGAGTTCCAGGACAGGCTCCAAAGCTACACAGAGAATCACTGTCTTGAAAAAACAAATAAATAAAGAAAGAAATAAAGATAGATAATCTGTTTGTTATATACCACCTACCAAAGATAAATCTAAATCAGGTAAGCAATCTAAACAGACCTTTAACTCCTAATGAAACAGAAACAGTCATTAAAAGTATCCTAACCAAAAAAAGGAGAGGGCCAGATAGATTCAATGCAGAATTCTACTAGATGTTCAAAGACAAGTTAATACCAATACTCCTCAAATTATTCCATAACATTAAAACATAAGGAACATTGTCTAATTCTTTTTATAAGGCCATAATTACCCTGATACTAAAACCTCATAAAGACTTAACGAAGAAAGATAATAACAGACCAATCTCCCTTATGAACATAAATGCAAAAATACTCGATAAAATACTTGCAAACAAAATTCAAGAACATTTCAAAAAGATTATCCACCATGATCAAGTGGGTTTCATCCCAGAAATGCAGAGAGGGTTCAACATACTTAAATCAATAAATGTAATATATCACATAAACAAACTGAAAGACAAAAACCACAAGATCAACTCATTAGATACAGAAAAGGCAAAATTCAACACCTTGATGATAAACTGGAATACAAGAGACAGATCTCAACATGCTAAAGGCTATTTACAGCACACACACACAGCCAACATCAACCTAAATGGAGAAAATTCAAAGCAATTCCACTAAAATTAGGAACAAAATAAGACTACCCACTCTGCACATATCTATTCAATATAGTACTTGAAATCTTAGCTAGAACAATACAACTGAAGATCAAGGGAATACAATAGGAAAAGAAGTGAAAAGATCATTATTTGCAGATGATACAACTGTATACATAAATGACTCTAAAAATTCCACCAGGAAACTACTAAGCTGATAGTTTCAGCAAAGTAGTGGAATACAAAATTAACTCATAAAAATCAGTAGCCCTCCTATATGACAAATAGACTGAGAAAGAAATCAGGGAAGCAATACCTTTCACAATAGTCCCCCCCACCTCACCCATGAAATAAAATATTTTATGGTAATCCTAACCAGGCAACTGAAAAACTTGTATAAAATTTTAAGAAATTTAAGAAGCTATCAAAAGCTTATGGACTGGTAGGATTAATACAGTAAAAATATCCATCCTACTAAAAGCACTCTCTAGATTCAATCCAATCCCATCAAAATTTATTTGCCAGGCGTGGTGGTGCACGCCTTTAGTCTCAGCACTTGGGAGGTAGAGGCAGGCAGATCTCTGTGAGTTCGAGGCCAGCCTGGTCTACAGAGTGAGTTCCAGGACAGGTAGGTACCAAAGCTACACAGAGAAACCCTGTCTCGGAAAAAAAAAAAAAAAAAAAAAAAAAAAGAAAAAGAAAAAGAAAAGAAACGGATGGATGGACCCTGAAAAAAAACATCCTGAGTGAGGTAACCCAGACCCAAAAAGACAAATATGGTACATATTCACTTATATGTGGATGTTAGCTGTTAAATTCTACATAAGCTGGCTATGATCCATATAACCACAGAGGCTAGGCATAGAGTAAGGGACTAGAGGGGAAGGAAGGGTCTCTCTAGGAAGGAAAAATAGCATAGATCATTACGAATGGAATGATAGTGGGGAGACGGGAATTCAATGATCAAATGGGAAGGGAGTTTAAAGAGAGGGTTAAAGGAGGGAACATGGAGAAGGACTGCTAAAACATAGGGGGCCATTTGAGGGGTTGTTTGGAAATATATATATATATTATATAGAACCTTCTTAAAATATATACATATATGAAAGATATCTAAATCGAAATTATCAAATAATGATGGAGAAAAAGCCATGACTAGACATCTCTCACCACAAAACACAAACAAACAAACAAACCCTCCAGTACCTAGAATGGGTTACATCTAAATGAGTTGTTGGCAAAGCCCCATGGAAACCCCCAAACAACCCAGGCTAATGTCAAGGCTGTTGGTTGCTCTCTAAAAACTAATGGTGAAGTGCTGTGGGATGTATGGCAAATGTGTTGCTAATTAATCAATAAAACACTGATTGGCCGTTGGCTAGGCAGGAAGTATAGGCGGGGCAAGGAGGAGAATAAAGCTGGGAAGTGGAAGGCTGAGTCAGAGAGACACTGCCAGCCGCCACGATGAGAAACCGCTTGTGAAGATGCCGGTAAGCCACGAGCCATGTGGCAAGGTATAGATTAAAGGAAATGGATTAATTTAAGCTATAAGAACAGTTAGCAAGAAGCCTGCCACGGCCATACAGTTTGAAAGCAACATAAGTCTCTGTGTTTACTTGGTCGGGTTTGAGAGGCTGTGGGACTGGCAGGTGAGAGAGATTTGCCCTGACTGTGGGCCAGGCAGGAAAACTCCAGCTACAAATGGCGTCCAACGTGGTGGCAAGAGTTTCCACCTAAAAACTGAGAAAAAAGTTTCTAAAACGGAGCTAAAAACAGTTCCTAATTGTCTCTCTCAAATGAGCGGCAGCTGCTGGTTTCAGCTACTGGTGGTTTCCTGGCGTGCGTGCTCAACCTGCAGTATGGCGAGAATCAGGCCTCTGCAAGTGGCACATTAAGCTGCGTGGTGGATTTAGCCTTTGCAGGTACAAAACAAAAAAAGAGGTTTTTGGGCTACACGCTGCTTGGATAAAAGCATAGACCCACGATAGCTCCCAGAGCTGGTGGTAAACGTAGCCATGTTGGGAAGCTGAGGTGGGCAGAGCCAGCAGCCACAGCTGCTGCAGTTTAAGGCAAGAGATTCACAATAAGACAGATTCAGATGTAATAGTTTACAATGTGTGTAAAAGATACATAGGCTTGAAAGAGACAAAAAAGGTGATATATAGAGTTATAGAAACAAATACATAGTTTTAAAAAATAAAGTCATTAAAGAGACAATAAAGGTAGTATAAAAAATAAGCCACGTAAAAATGGATATTACACAGAGAATCTGGATTGTGTTGTCTTTGGGATTTTTAACTGCAGAAAAACATTTGATTGTAAAAGCTGTTGAGTTATGCCAAAATGTATATTTTAAAGATACCTTGACTTCAAAATTTGAATGTAAGGATATGTTCCTTTGGAAAAGAGACTCTGCTTTTGTTCCCACAGAAAGCCAAAGGCTATGGAATTGTTCCAGATTAAGATACATCAGGTTTGACCAGCCAAGACCCCCTGAAGGTCTCCGATGACACCATGGCCCAGATGATCCAACATCCAGAATGGTTTGAAGGCATCTGGCTCAGACGATACAGCCTCATGGACTATTCCATAATTCTAAAATTTTCTTTGTTTCCCCATAAGATACAGCGCCCCCTTCCAGCAGGAAGTAGTAAGAGAAGCTATGCCCAAATTCCCAAATTATATGTAATTTTACTTTGTTAAGGTTAAAACCTTCCTTTTTGAAAAAAAAAAAGGGGGAAGTGCTGTGGGATGTATGGCAAATGTGTTGCTAATTAATCAATAAAACACTGATTGGCCATTGGCTAGGCAGGAAGTATAGGCGGGGCAAGGAGGAGAATAAAGCTGGGAAGTGGAAGGCTGAGTCAGAGAGACACTGTCAGCCGCCATGATGAGAAACCGCTTGTGAAGATGCCGGTAAGCCACGAGCCGAGTGGCAGGGTATAGATTTATAGAAATGGATTAATTTAAGCTATAAGAACAGTTAGCAAGTAGCCTGCCACGGCCATACAGTTTGAAAGCAACATAAGTCTCTGTGTTTACTTGGTCGGGTCTGAGAGGCTGTGGGACTGGTGGGTGAGAGAGATTTGCCCTGACTGTGGGCCAGGCAGGAAAACTCCAGCTACAGTGAAGTTGCAATTGCTAAAGACAACACCTAGATAACTCACTGAACGTGGAGAAGTCCAGCTGGGGTCGCCTAAGTGCCTTCACTTCTGCTGACTAGTGTTTATGACTCTGCACACAACAGAGGAGAAAGGTAAAAACCAACTTAGCTACAAACCCTGAGATCTGCAAAGTGACATGCCTGCAAGATGTGCTAATGCGACAGTGGCACAATGGTAATAGTGACCAACCATTATCTGACTGGAATTAAAGAGGCTAGATAGGCTATGGACCTATGGGGAAACTTAGCACTACTGTTCTGCTAAGTAGTCATAGTTCAGTATCTTAATCGGCCATCATCAGAAAATCTTCCTCCTGCAAGAGCTGGGAACTAACACAGAGACCCACGACTGGACAATTTGAGAGACCTTAGAACACTCAGTCCTAAATGAGATGTCTATATCAACTGCCTCCCCTTGGGGCTCAAATCTACAGAAAGATTGTAAGATCCAGTAGGGATGGAAGACACCAAGGAAACAAAGCCTTCTACACACAACAGGACTGGTGCGTATGCATTCACAGACACCGTGGCAGTATACACAGGGTCTTCACAGGTCTAAGTCAAACGGAGTCCCAGTACAGAGAAGGGAAGTAGACACCAAGCCCCATTCCTAACCCAGAAGCTATCTCCAGTCGATAACCAAACACTTGCAAAGGAAAAATTACTTTTCCACAATGAAGTCTCACTGGATATACAAACCACACTAAAGTTCAGGCTCCACGTCCAACACAAAACGAACTCAATTGTAATTTTGGAGGGTTTTTTGTTTGGTTGTGTTTTTTTGTTATTGTTATTTTTTGTTGTTGTTGTTGTTTTGAACTCACAATGCTTTGTTGGGGCTTTTTAAATTTTTTTTACCCTTATAGAACTGCTTATATATTATAGTTTCCAATTTTGTTTGTATGGTTTTTCTGGTACGTGAACGTGTGTGTCTCAGCACCTGCATGTGTTTCTTGTGATTTTTTTTTTGGCTCTTTTTCTTTCTATTTGTTTTGTTGTTGTTTGTTTTTTTCTATCCTGGTGTGCTTGTTTTTATTTTATATCAACATTATTATTTTATTTTATATGCCTGTTTGTATTCTAACTAGAGAGAAGAAATGGTGTGAATTAGGTGGGTAGGGAAATGGGGAAGATATGCCAGCAGTTGGGAGAGGGAAGACTGTATTCAGAAATACACTGTATGAAAAATATTCTTTTAAATAGAAAATACTGTAACAAAAATAAAATTATAAAAATTGTACATTATAGTTCAGCCAATCTTTGTTTGATTTCCTTATTCATTTTCCAAAATTTCTGATATTAGCAATGTTAAGTATTACAGCTTTGAGGGGAAAAGCTTCCCCACTGGAGGTGTTACCTCTCTAAGGGGGAAGGATTCCCCAATGCAAGTGCTACAGCTCTGCTCTGGGGCAGGGGATGATTTCCCCAATACAAGCGTTACAGCACTTAAGGGAAAGGTATCCTGGTGGTTGGGGGCCAAAGAATAGCATAAAGTCATACTGCACAACAAACCTCACACAAAAGCTTTACTGGGAAGGAAAAATCCAGGACGGTGGTTTGTAGCTTGAGTTTTCCTGCCTGGCCCACAGTCAGGACAAATCTCTCTCACCCGCCAGTCCCGCAGCCGCTCAGACCTGACCAAGTAAACCCAGAGACTTATATTGCTTACAAACTGTATGGCCATGGCAGGCTTCTTGCTAACTGTTTTTATATCTTAAATTAATCCATTTCTATTAATCTATACCTTGCCACATGGCTCGTGGCTTACCGGGATCTTCACATGCAGCTTGTCATGGTGGCGGCTGGAAGTGTCCCTCCCTCAGCCTTCTACTTCTCAGAATTCTTCTCCTTGTCCCGCCTATACTTCCTGCCTAGCCAATGGCCAATCAGTGATTTATTTACTGACCAATCAGCAACACACTTGACATACAGACCATCCCACAGCACTTCCCCTTTTCTTTTCTTAAAAAGGAAGGTTTTAACCTTTACATATCTCCAAAGTCAGCTTGGTATATTTGGGAATTTGGGCGTAGTTTCTCTTACTACTTTCTGCTGGAGGGGGGCGCTGTATCTTATGGGGACACAAAGAATATTTTAGGATTATGGAGTAGTCCATGAGGGTGTATCGTCTGAGCCAGTTGCCTTGAAACGGTTCTGGATGTTGGATCCTCTGGGCCATGGTGTCATTGGAGACCTTTCAGGTGGTCTTGGCTGGTCAAACCTGATGTATCTTAATCTGGAACAAATCCATAGCCTCTGGCTTTCTGTGGAAACAAAATCAGAGCCTCCTTTCCAAAGCAACATATCCTTACATCCAAATTTTGAAGTCAAGGTACCTTTAAAATATACATTTTGGCATAACTCAACAGCTTTTGTAATCAAATGTTTTTCTTCAGTTACAAATATCAAAGAGAACATAATCCAGAGTCTCTGTGTGGCAGCCATCTTTACGTGGCTTATTTTTTTTATATTAGCTTGAGCCTATTGCTTTAAACTGCAGCCTTCTAAGCCTGAAACGGCACTGGCGCTGTGGCTGCTGGTTCCACCCACTTTAGCTTCCCAACATGGCGGTAGTACGTTTTCCGCCAGCTCTGGGAGCCATCAACTCTCAGAAATAGTGGGTCTATGCTTCTATCAAAGCAGCGTGTAGCCCAGAAACCTCTTTTTTTGTTGTTGTTGTTTTGTTTTGTACTAGCAAAGGCTAAATCCACCACACAGCTTAATGTGCCATTTGTAGAGGCCTCATTCCCGCCATACTGCAGGTCGAGCATGCACGCCAGGAACCCGCCATAGTAGCTCAAACATACAGGCTGCCGCTAGCTTGAAAGAGACAACTAGGAGCTGTTTTTAGCTCCGTTTTAGAATCTTTTTACTCAGGTTTTAGGTGGAAACTCTTGCCCCACGTTGGGCGCCATTTGTAGCTAGAGTTTTCCTGCCTGGCCCACAGTCAGGACAAATCTCTCTCACCCACCAGTCCCACAGCCACTCAGACCCGACCAAGTAAACACAGAGACTTATATTGCTTACAAACTGTATGGCTGTGGCAGGCTTCTTGCTAACTGTTCTTACAGCTTAAATTAATCCATTTCTATTAATCTATACCTTGCCACATGGCTCGTGGCTTACCGGGATCTTCACATGCAGCTTGTCATGGTGGCGGCTGGAAGTGTCCCTCCCTCAGCCTTCTACTTCCCAGAATTCTTCTCCTTGTCCCGCCTATACTTCCTGCCTAGCCAATGGCCAATCAGTGATTTATTTACTGACCAATCAGCAACACACTTGACATACAGACCATCCCACAGCAGGTGGCTGCCTCTGCTAGGGCGAGAAGGAGCAGAGAACTGAGCAGAAAACAGGCGGAGACAGGGCTATCCAGGGTGGAGATTTCCAGGGTGGGGATTGGTGGGATTTTAAGTCCTGAACTTGGAGCAAGCCCAGGAATTGGTGGGATTTCAAGTCCAAGGACTGGTGGGTCTTCAAGTCCTAAGCTTGGGCTTTTTACTGTGTGGGGCAGAGCTCAGCTACCTCTGTCTGGAGGGGTTGGGTCCAACTGTTAATGTAATTAGAGTTTTCTATGGGTGGAGCCTGGCAGTTGGAGGTCCTCAGGGGCAAGGCCACTCGCACACCTCAAGGGGCTTACAAACAATGCTATATGTATTGATCTTACATTGTTAACCCATATTTTAAACAAATAAATAACAGAGAAGCTACACATATCAAGTAAAATTATCTTTCCATCTTCCTTATATAGTTATTTTAAGTTCACATACACAGTTCCAGCTGCTGGAGGAGGGAATTATACGTTTTTGAGGAAGAAGAAAATACACACAGAGAAGGGATGTGTTGCTGGTATAGGAGAATGGTAAGAAAACCCACCTTCCTTCTTTAGGACGAACTTGTTTAACATGGTGCCTCAGGCTGGGGAGAAACAGCCCTGTCCCAGTCTTGGTCCTTGTGCATCACTACATCAGATGTGCAAGCGTTACAGCTCAGATGGAAAGGTATCCTGGCAGTCAGGAGCCAAGGAATCCCACAAAGTCACACTGCACAACAAATCTCACACAGAAGATTCATTGGGAAGGAAGAACCCAGGAGGGTGGCTGCCTCTGCTCAGGCAACAAGCATCAGAGAGAGCTGAGCCAAAGCTTTCCAGGACTGAGACTGGTAGGATTTTTGTGGCCTGACCTTGGGGCAAGCTTAGGGATTGGTGGGATTCTGTTTCTTGGCCCTGGTCATGTCAGGAGCAGGGTGTTCTTTCCTTGGCCCTATTACCCTACAAAGTCAGTTTCCTTTCTTGCCTCTTGTTTAAAAGTAAATGACCACAACAGCAATTAAGTCTTTTAAGCCTTTAGTAGAATGTAAGAAGCTGAAAAGTACAGAAGAAAATGGGGATTTCTCTTAGATAAATAGCTTATGTTACCACTGGGGGGAAAATCCAGCCTGTTGAAGGTCTGAGTCCTGGGTGATTTCAATCTGTGTGTTCCCACTACTACGTAATCTAAATCTTTTTTTCACATTGCTTCATATGAACATAATCATGTGTTCACACACACTGGAGACATCTCCATACCTATCATGATATAGCAATACAACAGCCTTCCTGAACTTCTAAGGCAAATTATATTAGAGCACCTCAGTCTAAAATCAACTGCCCAGGTCCTTAGAGACACGTTTTACACACACAAGCACTATTCCAGTTGCATTAGAATAATCAGTTACATTAGAATATCTGCTTTTATCTATAGGCCAAGCCTATTCTAGATATTAAAATGACAGCAAAAAAAAAATCCATAGTATCTACTTTTGTTGTCTGGTTAAAAAAAAATCAGATATTCAACTACTGATATAAGTACAATATTGAAAATGAAGAATAAAGGCGAACAATGACATTGACAGAAACTGTATTTAACACCTCTGATATGTGAATGCGCTTCAGAACTAATGGTATCTTACAGCTCTTGTCCAGCACAAAACAGCTAAACATAACTGTCACTGTTTGTGCATGAACTCAATCCTACAAGTCCTTTTTTCAATTATTGATCTTGCATATTGATGACAGTTTTACACAATAAATTTGTCATTGAATTGGTGTTAGCAAAAATTGAATTGGCATTAACTAAAATTATTACACATGTAGAAAAATTGATGAGCCCGGAAATAGAGTAGTGGAAGGAAAATTTGAAATTAGTAGGGGGAATGTTATCACAACATGACTGTGATAACTGAGTACTCCATGAATTGCCTAAATGACTATTTTTAAAGTATTTTGTCAAACTTTAATGGAAAGCATTGAATATTAGATCTATAGCAGGTCCCACAAAAACATAAGAGAAATTACTCAGGAGGAAAATAATGATTTTGAACTGTGTTAGCATCTAACATGAGTTCAACATGCACACATGAAATAATGATGAACATTATTTGATAAAATTTCAAGAATCTTCATGAATTTAAATAGAATAAGTTCATCAGGTAAAATAAGAAAAGGCCATGATATCAAAACTGAGATTAATTCATACTATTGATAAAACACAAACTTAAGCTTGGTGATGGCAAACTGCTAGGTTAAACAGATGACAGACAATAAACTAATACATCAAAATTAACTGAAATAACAAAGAAAGCTACAACATGGCATTTCAAAACTAAAGAAACTGAGGGAAGAATTACTAGCTAACATCCCAATCATGAAAGAAACTACATAATAAAACAATATAACTTGAAAATATCTAACAATAGTTTTAAAATATATAAATCAACAACTAGCAGAACTATAGGAAAAAACAAGTGACAAAATAGTGGAAAATATTAACGGCATTCAATAGCATACAGGGAAACAGACAAAACAGAACCAAATTGTACAGTGTAGCTAGAGTTTTCCTGCCTGGCCCACAGTCAGGACAAATCTCTGTCACCCACCAGTCCCACAGCTGCTCAGACCCAACCAAGTAAACACAGAGACTTATATTGCTTACAAACTGTATGGCCGTGGCAGGCTTCTTGCTAACTGTTCTTATATCTTAAATTAATCCATTTCTATAAATCTATACCTTGCCACGTGGCTTGTGGCTTACCAGCATCTTCACATGCTGCTTGTCATGGCAGCGGCTGGCAGTGTCTCCCTCCGCCTTCCTGTTCTCTCAATTCTCCTCTCTGTTAGTCCCACCTATACTTCCTGTCTGGCTACTGGCCAATCAGTATTTTATTTATTGAAAAATCTGCAACACATTTGACATACAGACCATCCCACAGCAGTACAGCTTACCATCTCTCTAGAAGCTAGACTTAAAAACAGTAAAGAACACACACTCTCTTCAAGAATGTATAAAATACTATTTTTAAACTGTCCAAACTTATATCTGGGAAATAACTACCTTCTTCAATTCCTTTTTTGTAATTTAAAATAAAAAATTTTCATGTAGTATTTTCTCCCTGCAACTCTTTCCAGAGCCTTCATACCTCCCTACCCAACCAACTTTGTGAACTCTCTTTCAAAAACAAAACAAAACAACAAAAGAAACCTTAAAGGTCAAAACAAACTAATGAAAACTCAATAAAACAAAAAATACTCAAAAAACAAAACAAAAGACACACACACACACACACACACACACACACACACACACACACACGGAGTCTGTTTTCTCCTGGCTTACTCTTCCTGGACATGAGGGATGTCCTGGAGTATAGGTATATACACAATGACACTGTACTGGAGAAAACAGGTTTTCCCTGTCCCAACAGGTATCAATTATAAATAGCTTCTTGGTTGGGGGTAGAATTTGTGTCCAGTTCCTCTTCCCCGTGCTGTCCATTGAACATGGGGAAATCAAGCAGGTGACCAACTAGAAGCTTCACCAACACTAACTAGTATTATGGTGCTGGAAGGTACTCTGTATGCTACCAGGAGAGAAAAGCAAGTATCACTACCACCCAACTACAAACCCTGACCTACAACAGTGACCTTCATGCAAGATACACTGTTCCAATAGTGACATAAATGTTACAGGAAGAAGCAACCACGCTTTGGTTGGATTTGAGGCGATCTATAAGATGAAACCCATTCCTGACACTACTAATATGACTAAGAACCTGGGACTAGATAGGTTATGGATTCCGGGAGAAAACTTATACTATTATCTGGAATAAAGGAATAAAGCAATGAAATGACCCTTACTGACATATTACTATACCATAGATCAGTGCATCACTCAACCCTCATCAGAGAGGACTCCTCTTGTACTAGCTAGTAATTAACAGAGACCCACAATATGAAGAATGAGAGACTTTAAAGTACTCATCTCTAAATGGATTGTCTTCAACAAACCCCTACCCTCAGGGACCAAAGAGGAGAGCGGTGGGGAGAAATTGAAAGGGCCAGAAGTAGTGGATGACTCCAACAGGACTGTGGAACAAATGAACTAACAGAAACTGTGACAGCAAGTACAATTGCCTAAGTTCACAAAATAATTCTTAAAAATATTAAGCCATATTATCTGGTCACAATAAAAGTTCCCTAAGGAAATGGGAAAGCATAATAAATAGTGAAAATAAATCAAAATTAATTGCAATACACTTAAAATGATTATTGTCTTTCTTTGCCAGGGTATAAACCAAACAATAGAAATAGTTCTTTTTCATTCAGTTGTGTTTCAAGAACTAGGTTAGGACCCAGCCACATTCATTGAATATTTGATATGCTAATGGATGGATACTGTACTTGGAAATTTGTAGCATGAAATATTTTTACTTAAAAAAGAATAAAATGAGTGAGCTGAATGGCCAACTTAACTTAGAAAACTAAAGATATAAGCAGAAATTAATAAAATCAAACTTGAAAAGACTGAACTCCCCAAGTATAGTCTCCATGTAATAATGGGCATATCTGAGACACACATTATGGTTTCTAATGCCATTCCTGATTAAATGAACCAGGACTGCTTAGAGAAATGGCCGACTCCAGTGATGGGCCAGGCAAAGCAAGATAAGGCACTTAAGGTATAAAATACATGTTAGTAATGAATTTTAACCCAGAGAAAAACATCCATTGACCACAATGATGTAAGTAATTGAATAAACAAATAAGGAAGATAAGGCAGTTCTTTCTTTTGAGTGAAATTCAGTTAATAAATGTAGAAGAAACCATAAAAATGAAAAGTCAATTTTAGTAAACTTCACAGTAATGACCATGGTAAGCAAAAGTCATCAATGAAGGTTAAAATTAACAGGTAAGTGGATGAAGAGAACCAAGTGTCAGCATCTCCCGCTACAATATACTGGTTGTAAATGGAGATTCATGGCCCTAAGTGAGGGACCTGCAAGAAAGCATCAGGTGGCTATCAGATCCAGCTGAGAAGAAACAGCATAAAGAACAAAGTTGTATGGCCAGTTGATCCTTCTGCTTGAAGCACAGAAACAGTTAGAGAATTAATAGAAATCAGACCAATTCTCTTGCAAGATGAAAAAGGAACAGTTATGTGTGGCGTTGTTGACCTTATTCTTGTAGCGGAAGAACAGATGTCTCTATAGAGCACCATGACCATGCAAGAGACTTCAATATATTTAATTTTCACACTGAGTTTTTCAACAGGGCTAGCAGCTCTGGAGAGCAGCCAAAGGGAATGTGAAAGGGTGGGTGGAGTACTCCATGCATTATTCTGGTCTCTTTCCTTTGAGGGCACCTTATAGTTTAAGAGTAGTTATTCTTTGAACCAAATTAAGACTTTTTTAATTCTTTCTGTACAACCCCCAAAGCATGCTGAAAAGAGGATAGGAAATGGCCTGATCTTCTCTAAGAGGAGGAATGACTCTCCCAGTGAGACTGAGATAAGGGATAGAATGCTTCAGATAGGAATTTCACTCACTTAAGATGAAGGGAAGTTCCACAGACCAGACACACAAGGACTTGTGTGGGGCAAATGAGAGTCAATGTATTGACAGAGTGGTCCAGGCTTGACTTACCTAGTATTTGTCCCCTGCATTCCTAGACTTCTGAAGTCTACAAACTAAACACCAAGCAATATCTTCAAAGACAAGGGCAAATGTACTAGGTCCCTAACTGACAGAAAGAAGAATCATTGGACAATGTGCATGTATGTGTCCTCCCAGATAATCAAAAATCAAGAAGTTGAGGTGGGAACCACTGGAACTCTCTAAAGTCTGAGAGCAGACTGAACAGCACTGCAAGACTTAAGTCTCAATAAAAAGACCAAAGAGTTTACTCAGCATTAAAAAACTGTTATTGTATCATCTGGGATTTAAGATTTAAAAAAAAAAAAAAAAAAAAAAGGTACTAGGACAACCAGCAAAGTGTAAGAGCCACAAATCAGTTGAATTGTATCATAGCTGATGACTAGGGTACTGTCATCAGGGTTTTCTAAGACTGGGAAAACTGAGTGACTGGTGTAGATTGTACATAGGTACTCTCTTCTTATAAGCCTTCTATAAATCTGAAATCAAAAAATCAAAATTGTTCTTATTTTTTCCTTTTTTTCTTTTTCTTTTTTTTTTTTTTTTTGGTGTTTCAAGACAGGATTTCTCTGTGTAACAGCTCAGGCTGTCCTGGAACTTGCTATATACACAAATTGTTCTTTAAAATTAAAAAAAAAGTGATAATTTGTTGCAGAATATTCCTGTATACTCTGTGAAATGTATTGCGGTGAGTAGTACAATAAAAAGCTGAATAGCCAATAGCTAGGCAGGAGGTATAGGTGGGACTTCCAGGCAGAGGGAGCTCTGGGAAGAAGAAGAAGAAGGCAGAGTCACCAACCAGATTGGAGGAAGCAGCATGAGGTAATGAGCCACACGACAGATTGTAGATTAAAATAAATGGGTTAAATTAAGTTATAAGAGCTAGTGGGACAAGCCTAAGCTAACGCTGAGCTTTCATAGTTAATAAACAGTCTCTGTGTCATTATTTAGGAGCTGGCAGTCCTGACGAGAAAGTTAGTCTACAAAAATTCTCTTGGCAAAATTATTCAAAGAAGAAAAGAAAAACAAGATATCAGGAAGAGATTTAGAAAAAAGGTAATCTTATACCATAAACACCATCACCAAATGTTGAAATGGAGAATAACAGTTACATACAATTTTCCAAAAGAGAACAAAACTTAAAATGTAGAAATTAATAATTAAAAAGATTAACCCGATGGAGGAGCCATTCAACTTTCATCCCTGTCATTGAAAGTGGCTGTAGAACTTGTGCATAAAGAAAAGATGGGAGGTACTTAAGATACAACTCTAGCTTCCTCTCCCACCTAATTTAAGAACTCAGAAGAAAAATGCTTGAGCAGTCTGAGAAGTCTGCACGGCAGCTCTTCTTAGAACCGAAAGAGAACTTACCCTTTAGGTTACAGGGCAAACCACTACCTGATAAGCAGAAAAGCAAGCAAGGAACCATATTAGGTTCTCATAGTGAAGAACCAAGAAAAATGTCCTCCTGTTTACAGCATGGAAAACTCTCAAGCCAGAGCCCAACCAAGTAAGAAGGAAATGGCAAGATCTAAACACTGGCCTTCCCATTTCAAATGAATTGGGTAGTGGGAGTTAACTGACATTGATGGAGGATGAATCACAGAGGTACAGACACAATACAGACAGCACCACTGATCAGTTAATTTAACTGGCATTTAGAGAATGCTGTGCCCAAACCTATGGTGGTGGTGCACACCTTTAATCCCAGCGCTCAGGAGGCAGAGGCAGGGTGATCTCTATGAGTTTGAGGCCAGTCTGATCTACAGAGCGAGTACCAGGACAGCCAGAGCTACACAAAGAAACCCTGTATTGATTTTAAAAATAATAATAATTTTTAAAAAGGAAAGAAAAGAGAATGCTGTACCCAGCAAGCAAAGAATTCATATTCCTCTCAAGCTCATACATATATGCACCAAGACAGATCATATATGGGGCCAAAAAAGTACATGTCAAATTTAAAAGAATAAAAATGACACAAAATGTATTCTCAGACCACAGAAGAAATAAAACTGAAATTCATAACTGAAGGTTATAAGAAAGAAATCCCAAAATACTAAAGAAGTTTCTTAAAAATATATTTCTAAATAACATATGATGAGAAATTCCCATGGGAAAATATTAAATGTCTTAAACTAATAAAAATGAAAATATAATTTGTCAAAAATTTTTTTTTTTTTTTTTAGTTTTTCGAGACAGGGTTTCTCTGTGTAGCTTTGTGCCTTTCCTGGAACTCACTCTGTAGACCAGGCTGGCCTCAAACTCACAGAGATCCGCCTGCCTCTGCCTCTCGAGTGCTGGGATTAAAGGCGTGCGCCACCACCGCCCAGTTAATTTGTCAAAATTTATGGGATGAGTTTGTGCATGTAGTTTAGTGGTAGAATACGTTTAGAGGGAAGGTGGGGAAGATGGGAGGGAAGGAAAGAGAATGAAAAAGAAAAAAGACAAGAGAGAGACTAAAGAGTTCAATTTAATCAGTTACATTTGTACATGCCTAGAATTCCAGCTACTTAGCATTGACATTACAGAAGCCATAAATTAGACCCTACCAGGCAATGAGGATGGGGTGCCAACCCTAAAGGGTTCCCTTGCTGACAACCACTTGCTGACTACAGCTGTGAAGATACCCTGGTTCCTAGAAAACCACAGGCAGACAACCTGAAGCTGTTTGGTAGCTTATATTTACTTCCCCTACAGTTCTCCTCCCCTTTGCAAAGTCTTTGTGTGTGTGTGTGTGTGTGTGTGTGTGTGTGTGTGTGTGTGTGTGTGTGTAAATGTGCACTTGAGCACAGGTGCCCACAGAAGCCAGGAGAGGGTATCTAATGCCCTGGAGCTCATGTTACAGGCAGTTGTGAGTCTGTCCTTACCCCCTCCCCAAAGGAATCTTTTAAACCACGAGCAAAAGCCTATAGGAGGCAACCTACCTTAGAACCTACCTACCCTAGGACCTACCCTAGGAACTCTAGTTTTGGTGAGAGCTGAAGCGAACATCTAGAGTGTTTACACACCTATCTCACCTGTGCTGCTTGAAAAATTTTCCTCTTCTGCACTCCCCCATGATCTGCAGGTTTCATTTGTGGGACTTGTGAGCCAGGAAGCTGTTGCTGGCCTCTGGCACTGCGAGGTCTATGACTGGTTCTCCTGATTTGTCCACACCTTTGCACCAAAGTGTCAAGACTAGACTTCATCAAATTCAGGATCACCTACCTGGTCTCATTCAGAGACGGCCCAGTCAACATGACAAGACCCTGTCTCAAAAACAAACAAACAAACAAAAAAAAAAAACAAAGGGAAACACAATGCTGAGTGAGAGTGTACCTCAATGCTGTAACACTTGCTTACCATGGGGAAGCCTGGGGTTTTATGCCCAACACTTCAAACACAAACACCATACAGTCTATGGATGATTTACAGAACTGAAAATATACATAAGATTAGAAGCTTTAAAATCAATCTGTTAAGCTTTCACCTTAACAAATGAAGAAGAGAGTCCACCAGGGAGATGCCTGACCAGAGAAAGGCTCTTGCCACTAAGCTTGATGACCTACATTCCATCCGTCCCTGGTCAACTTAGTGGAACCAACTTCTGCAAGTTGTCCTATGACCTCCACAAAGTGCACCAGGGCATGTGTGTGTACCTTGAGTGTGCACACATGCAAGTGCATACACACACACACACACACACACACACACACACACACACAGGAAAAAGAAAAGATTTGATGGAAAGTAATGAGCAACACAGGCTGCCTAACATAAGCAGATACCAGCTTTTGAGCATAAAACCAATGACATCAAAAATAGAAATCTGAGAAAATTAATAAATCACAAAAGCTAGTTTTTATGAAAGATCAATAACATTAGAAAATCTCTAAGCTAGACTGACCAAGACAAAATAGAGAAAACACATCCTGCTTATATCCCAATCCAAAGGCACTATGAATAACGATAACATGGACATTGCAAGGCCAACAACAGAATGTTATTTATATACAATGTGCTGAACCTCAAATGTTCAACCTACTAGTTGACTGAGGAAACCTACCAAAGTCTGAACACACACACAAATTAGCCTTCCAAAATGGAAAGAATCAAGCCCAGCCCAGCCAGGTTAACTGGAGAATTCTATAAACACATAAGTAAGAAATCATAGGAACAGTTTAAAATCTCTCCTAGAAATAAATGTAAAAGGAACACTTCCTAGCATATTCTATAAAATTTGCTTCAGTTTAATACCAAGGCTATATCTATACATTAACAGAAAGAGAAATTATGTGAGTATAGACCTTTGACATTGATGCAAAAATTCCTCATCAAAATATTAGATACTTGAGTCTTAAAAAGAAAAAAAAAAAAAACGAAAAACCAAAAATAAAAAAAATTAGACATTAAGATAAAAAATCAATACAGACTTCACTTTTATGTGAAAATTTGCAAACGGGCACCACTGTTATGCAAGGTGCCACACTCCTGTAGTCCAAGGACTTGGGAGACTGAGGCAGGAGGCTCCTGAGGCTAGGCTGGACTGCACAGTGCAACTGTGTCAAAGAAGGAAAGAACAGGAGAGGCAGAGGTGAAAAGAAAGAGGGGGCAGGAGATATAACAGTATGAAAGCATGAGACTTCTACAAGACAGCAGGCGAAAATTGATTTCAGAATCAACAACACCATAATCAATGGAAAACCGAAAAACTGAACTTAATTAAATTCTTTGCTGCTTTGTAAAAGATACTGTAAAGAAAATTTAAAAAAAAAAAAGTCTATGAGAAAATATTTGGAAAGCATACATTTGAAAAAAAAAAGACATAATAAAATATACAATATGCTCTTAAAATTCAAAACCCCAGTGCCTGGCAAAAGAAATTTCTGGTCAAGGGAGTTCAAGAGACCTTGAAATAACATAGGTTATTGCCATTATTATGTCTCTGACAGTGTGTATGTCCAAAAATGAGCTCAAGCTGGACTATATAAGGATTTCTAGTGGTTAGATAAAAGCCAGCGTTCCTCTAGAACTTATGAAACATGTTGGGTTCCTGTCTCCAAAAGGAGTCATTTCCCTTGCTTCTGGCAGAAGGAACAAAGGGCTCTCCATCGACACATACCCATAGTTGTGTATTAAAGCCAATGCTGGCCTCCGGCCCCTTAGTCTCTATTCACATGTACTTGTTATACATTTCAAAGTCCACACTAGCCTCCTGGCTCTACTCCACTAAGCTAGCACCCAGGCGGTTCCAGAGCCTAGGCTCTCTTTATAATGGGAAGGTTTCCACCTGGCTACTCTATTCTTTCTTGCTATTTCCTTCTCTTCCAATGCTTTCCTAGGCCTGGTCATGTCCAGTCTGCTTCCTTTTCTCTCTGCTCTGGACTCTCCCTGATGTCTCTGAATATTTTCTCTCTTATCCTCAATTAAAAAAAAAAAACAAACTTCCTTTTGGGTGGTTCTTTACTGTGCCCCTTGCATACAGTCAGTGCCCCTGAACTTGAAGGTAAGACCCTATTGCTAAAGATATCACACACTTCAAACACAGAAGTGGAAGAATCAAGCAAGAACTTAGCCTCCTCCCTGAAGACTGGCTCTCAACATATCAGAGGGTTCACATAAATATCCATAAGGCTCAAGGAATGTCACAGAAAGGTTAGAAAAGCAAAAGGACCAGCTGTGAAGGCAATACAGACTCCATCTTAGGGAAGGGCCACCATCTTAGACCACCTGCTGTACTCAGTTCCAGGAAGGACCTCAGGAATGTGCCATGACAACCAGAACAGATACAGGGCAGTATGCTCCTGCAGGCATTCTGTATGCAGTTTATGGCCTTTAAAGATATCCAGAATCCTGCTCAGCAAGTTGTGATTTCCCACCAAAAGTCCAACCTAATAGTTTCAAATGTGGTTTCATGCCAAAAATCTAGACCAATAGTTTAAAAAAAATCACCTTGCCCCATATCCCTTCTATCCAATCCCAAGATGCCAAAGCATGTAACTCCAGGCTTACAGTTTTTCCCTATGAAAACTCTTTACCACTGGGCCCGTCACAGCAGCATTTCCCTCCACCTGCCTGGCGGTGGCCCAGGTTGAACCTGACAATTAAAGGACCCTTATGTGCTTGCATCGGAAACCAGCTCCTTGGTGGGCTCTGGGGGTTTTTCAAAACAAGTACAACACCAGCCAGGATGGCTGCTGTGAGACAGTGTCTTCTAGATATGTCAAGAAAGCTGCAACTACAAAATCCCAACAATAGGGTTGTTTCAACAAGACCTATACAATGACTGCACCAGTTGATATGCCAACGGTGGGACATTTCACAAGGCACCAACTTGACAAAGAGCTACAGGCAATCAAAAGCTGCTGAGAGAGGGAGAATCAGTTCTTCAGGGATGAGGCCCCTGATAGTTTATCCAATCTCAAGCAGCCAGCCTTAAACACATACAATATGAGCAACACTAAATGGACTCAGTAGGGTGTGTGTGTGTGTGTGTGTGTGTGTAAAACAATAATAATTACCAAAAAGATCATGAATTTGAGAGAGAATAGGGTCACATATACTCCTATAAGGAACTAACTCTGTTAAACCCATCCATTTGCCAGTCAAGTAGAATCATTTTGGGTCTATTGTCCATGTTCTACCTGGAATGCATACATATTAGTTCAGTCTCCACAGAAAACCCATACTGTAAGGGCCAAAATTATATTTTCAATTTTAATCATAATGCCTAAGAGATCTATGAAACAAAAATGCCTCTGACCTGCAAGCCCCTTGCCCAATCACAGAGAGTTCCTGAAATGCTGGAGGCTAATGTTTATGTAAGATAACAAGCCACATGTTTTCATTCCCCTAAACAAGTTTGTTTGACCCAACTACACCAGATGTCCTTCATCACATGTAGGCAGGAGGTTCACAGGCAGGAAATACATCATGATGCATGTTTGTCCCTGGTTGGACTCGATGGGAAATACTTTAAACCCTCCAAATTGTGAATCAGAGCCATTTCCTGGGAAGCCAGGTATGGACCTTGTCAGAGGCCATCCACCAGGCCAGTATTTAATTAAAGCTTCCTTCAAATTTGACTTTACACTGTGGTAGTGGTCTTACTCTGGACCAGTGAGATTAACAAAACAACAGACATATATTCCATTTATTTCTCAAGAATATTAGAAAGAGGGCAAACGGAGCATGTATTTCTAGCATCCATTGATCTGAACTCAAAACTGGCCCAAATTTTGAAGTTGGTATCAGTACAGACAGCAAGATCTTCAGGAAAAACCCCAGGTTAAGGCTGGATGAGGAGCGGAGCAAGAGAAATAAGTGTCCCTGGAAAACCCACTCTTCCTCAGTTCACTCTCAGCCCAGCAACCAAGGGATTCTGAGGTGACTCAGAAACCCAAAGGCACATCAACTGTGAAGTAAAGGAAAAGCTCCTGTTCTAACCAGATGAACTGTGGTCCTCCAAAGCAGAGTGACCTAGTTACACTTTCTGCATACCTTTTCCAGACATGGGTGTGCAGCATGATGATGTTAGCTTCCCAGTCTGATAACCCAAAAAGGAGGACCCAGAGAGCCAACACTTCAAGGAGATCATGGGGAACAGGATTTGGGAAAGCCAGGCCAGAAAGCTGTTTATGAACTCCACTCTCCCTCTCAAATTTCTCACTTGAATAGCTAACACTAAGCAGCATCCAAACTGGGAAGAGTCAAGTACAGGGCAAAGTGCTAAGTCTTGGGTGGGACATACATGGGACAGACCTGAATAACACCGCTGAAAATGAACTAACAGCACACAAAAAACTATAATGCACTTGTCAAGAGGCTTGAATATAACTAGAACAACTTTCCTGACTTCATATCCCTAACTATTCATAATCTCTGTTTTGAAATAAATTAACAATATGCAAATTCTCAAAATACTCAAGATATCCATAATGCAATCTAAAAGTACCAAGTATAGAAAGAACAAAACCAACAAAAACGAAAATGAAACAAAACAAAACACATTCATGTACAAAAAAGCAATCAGTTACAGCAGGCTGAAATGACAGAGACATTCAAGCAATCTAACAGACATGAAAGTAATTGTTCTCTGGTGCCCCAGCAAGAAAAGGCAAATGCTTTGGAATGACATAGAAAGCTAGAATGACCTAGGAAAGATACAAAAATCACTGGGGAGGATGAATAGTTACCTCTGAGAACATTTAACCAAAAGCATGTTCTAAATTATCAAGTGGCCTTGATACAGTTACAGAGACAGGTACGTGGAAGCATCCTTAACCCTGATGACAAATCAATAGACATTCTCCAATGTGAAGAACAGAGCCTCAGGAATCTGAGGGCAATGGGAAAAGTAGACCACGAAGATTCACTGAACTAGAGAAGTAAACATACTGGGGAAAGAGGCCTAAATGGAAAGGGTCCCGAGTACACACAGAGCTCACAAAGCTCAGGGACTCCCCGCCGAGAAGTGTGAAGACATTAATGCCCCACAAGTTATGGTCGCACTGCTGGGAGCGAAGAATGAGGAAATCTTTCAAAAGGATCTAGAGTCAAACTATACATTATCTACATGAAACAATAACTGAATTGAATGGATAGTTTTCTCATCAGACACCATGGAGAGGAAGGTGCTGGGAAAAAAAATAACTTTCAACTCAATATTTATCAATAACACCCTTCAGAAAGGAAGGCTTGCTGATAAAGGAGACGCTGTGAAAGAAAAACAAAAATTATATAAGGAAATGTGGACTACCAGGAACAAATGAAGAAAATATATAGTTAAATAGTTAGAGAGGGTAATGGATTACCCATCTCTTTTCTAGTGTTTTTTAAATATATTTAGTTGAAGCAAAAACTATAACATGTATGAACAAGACTTTTAATGAATATGAACAGAAAATATAAAACAACTACAATATATCCAATTTGTACACTGCTGACACATTAAAAATATAACACAGGGGCTTGCCTAGTATGCATGAGGCTCTGGGTTCAACCACTACCATCAGACACACAAAATAGTGTAACATGTCAATACTAGAAATGACTTGCATAAATCCGACAGTTTAGATGGGTCAAAAATATTCTTAAAAACTGAAGGTAGGAAAAGTCATAAGATAAGCAAATGGCCAGAGCCCATTGGCTTCAAAAACATTTTAATGAATCCTACACATTCATTTTCAGAAAGAAAAGGAGAAAATAGTTCATAATTCATTTTATGAGGTTTATGTTACCATTATCATAATACTCAAACCAGAAAACATGTTAAGAGAATAGGAAAAAGAGAGGAGAAGGAGGGGAAGGAGGGGAAGGAGGGGAAGGAGGGGAAGGAGGGGAAAGCTACAGACCAGCAGCTGTCTTTAACACGGATGAAAAAAATCCCCCAGAAGAATGCAAATAAATCAAATCCAGATATATATATATATAAATATACAGATTAATGATGGTTTATTTGAAGAAAACAAGAACACATCAATATTCAAAATTATCAGCTATCATCAACATAATGAGTCTCAGTGCAAACTTACACTATCCTACCAAGTGATACATAAACAAGCATTTGAAGACGCTAATATTCATTCCTGATAAAAACTCTGAACTCTCAAGGAAACATCTTCTTAGTCTTGGTAAACAGCATCTACAACTGCACCTACATTACATTACATGATGAATGGCTGAACACTTCAACCCAAATGGAGGCTGGGAGTGAAGGGATCAGAGCTGTTCTGTCTCACCACTCCTACTCAAACTCTAAGTATTCACTAATCAAAGTGACTGGTCAAGAAAACAAATGAGAGAAAGGGAAGGGAGTATGGGAGAGAGATGACATATCTACATATATCACCCCCAAAGTCTGTAAAAAAATGTCAAGAATAAGAGTGTTAACTAAGATCATAAATATAAAGAAAACAGTGAGTCCTGCCACCAACACCCATGACCCCCATGAGTACACCGAGAGAAGCAATGTCGTTCCCCATTGAAAGAAATCTGAGAGGCATCCTGGTTTGGAAGGTTGTATATTTCTCAGCAAACTCAGCTATAGATTTAATTCCATGTCAAACAAAATCCTAGCAAGTAGTTTTTGGGTAATTACGGAAACATTGATCATAGACAAACATGCAGCACTAAGGAACTCAATAGCAAAAGCAATTTAGAAGAATGAAATATACAAACGCAAAGCTAATTTTCTTCTACAATAATTTTAAAATAAGGAAGGATACAAGTGCATACAAAATAGAAAATGGTTAGAGGAAAAAAAAAGAGGCCAAAATATTGTAGAAAAGAAATACATAATGTACAACCTGGTTTAAAAAAATGTATAAAGAAAACAACATACTTTGAAATGAATGTGGACTTCAGACAGGAACAATCTGGATGGGAGGAAATGGTGAAGGAGAAAGCATGTGGGTCAGAATAAGCAGATGATCTTGGGACTTACATCTAGCAATGGATTCTGGGGCTGACATACAAGACCCTGGATTTCTGTGTTAAATATCTACACATCAAATCTTTAAATGAATCTTCAGACAAAAAGTCTATTCTTTATAAGATCATTAAAGTCTCCAAGTTAAAGCTTTCTCTAAACAGTCCATATTCAGTTGCATAGCTTAGAAACATTTTTCACATAATTATTTACATTCAAAGTCTGTTGGCAATAGAATTATTAGAAGACTGATGATAGACAGAATGAATGAAGCAGGAATGTTTAGCTGCTGAAGGAGGGGGTGGGGCACTGGGTTCAAAAGTGAAGACGTTTTGTGACCAGTGTGAAGACATTTTGTCAGTTTATTTATAATATTTATTTGGATATTTACAGCTTTTTTTTGGTAATAGCTACATTTTCTTTTCTTTCTTTCTTTCTTTCTTTCTTTCTTTCTTTCTTTCATCTATCTATCTATCTATTTATTTTGGTATAAAAATAAATAGGCACCACTCTGGTCATTTAAAATTCTACCAATATTACTCTTCATTTTGCTCCATTAAGCTTCTCCAGTGTATTTATTAGCTCCTTGTGATGGCTATTCTTAGTTAACTACATCTGGAATTAACTAAAACCCAAGCAGCTGGGCACACCTGTGAGAGATTCTTCTTAATTAAGTCATTTGAAGTGAGAAGACCCACCTTCAATCTGGGCCACACCTTTTAGTGGCAGCCTATATAAGGACATGTGTGGTGACATTTTAATTGTGCTGAAATGTGATTTTATTTGTATGTTAATAAATAAAGTTTGCCTAGAGATCAGAGGTCATTAGCGAGCCAGGAAAAGAATTCAGGTGGTGGTAGCCCACACCCTCAATCCAATCACATGGCAGGCAGAGTCTCTGTGTAGTCAAGGACACAGCCAAGCCTGGTGACCTGAACCTTTAATCCCAGTACCAACCATAGAGACCTGGAGGTCTGTATAACTGGCAGTGACAAGGAAGTCAGGTGGTTGGGTTTAGAGCCAATGAGAAGGCAGAACAGAAAGGCAATAAAAAGACAAGTCACACAGGAAAAAGGTCTCTTTCTCTCTGGGGAAGCGACAGCGGCTAGGTGGTAAGATAAGGTAGTCTTGGTTCTTCACTAGTGCTCTGATCTCTTGGGCTTTTAACTCTGTATTTGACTCTGTGTTTCTTATTTAATAAGACTGTTTAGAATTTTGTCTATAGACATGGAAGAAGGAAGCATTTGCTCTTTGCCTGCTTGCCCTCACTCTCACTTACAAGTCCATTCCTTCCCTGGTGTTGAACCTACTTCTTAGGGATTCTAGCATCTCCTGAAGACCAGCTGAGACATCCAGCCTTGTGAACTGAACAACTACTGGCAGACAGCCATTGTTGAACTAGCTGGACCAGCCAGAAGCCACTCTCATAAATCGTGTGTGTGTGTGTGTGTGTGTGTGTGTGTGTGTGTGTGTGTGTGTGTCCTACCAGCTCGGTTTCTCTAGAGAACTCTAATACATTCCTAGAAACTTTAACTATGGAATGTAAAATTACAAAACAAACTTTATTGTTTTATTCTTCACATTTATGTAAGAAAGATTTTAATCTTTTAGACTTATATCCTTTCATTTCAGTATTCCTCACTTGAGAACTGTGATTCTGGAATTTAATGAATTATATTCTTTTTAGATTTTCAATTATTTTAACTGAGGGTGGGTGCATGCAGGTGAGTGGGTGCCCACAGAGACCAGACACATCAGACCCCCTGAATCTGGAGTAACAGACAGCTGTAAGTCTTCTAACATGGCTGCTGGGAACCAAACTCAGGTCCTCTGGAAAAGCAGGATATGCTTTTACCCACTGAGTCATCTCTCCAGCCTGATTATCTTCTTTACTCAAGAGTTCATAACTTTACCTCCTATGCTAACAGGAAGCTGAGTTACAATCCAGCACTGTTAAGTTTTTACTGGGGTTACTCTGCCAGTTATTCACTGACTGTGGTGTACACTACATATAATTTCATTCTGTACAAATTATAGTTCCAGTCCACTCATCATCTACCTATTTCTTAAATATTCTTGACACTGATACACTTTACTTTAGCTGTTTCCATTATTAAGCATATTTGAAGCTTGCTTAGAGGGTTAAATACATGTTTTGGTCAACACATAACTTATTATCACAGCTCATTGATCTATTTTTAAAATATGAATTACATTTAAAATTTATTTATAAAATTACTGTTCTTAAAATTAGCTCCCCAAATTCTATTAAACTAGTTTATATGGTCTCACCCTGCAGCCCAGGGTAGCCTCAAGCTAATGATATTCCTCCCAACTCACCTCCAGAGTGATTCCAGGTGTGAGCCATAACACTCAACTCACATATTTTAATTCATTTATCTTTTTGATGTCTCAGTCATGTGCTTCAAGTCTATTTTATCTTAATGACAATCTGTTACAAAATGATGTCAGGTTCTGTGTGATCTCAAGTATTCATTTCTATCTCCTAAGAGACATAAACTTTGGCCACATAGCATACTGGAATTATAGTCCTATTTCTCTTAACTATCATGAAGTCTACTTTCTGGGTCTGAAATGATTTTTGAGTTTTTTATATGAAATCTGTACGTTCGGTTAAGAATCCACTAGTAATCACCAGCCCTATCCCCATGTTCTTAAGTCATCTTCTAATACACTGAAGGTGGACTTCAAACAAGGGAAGGTCTAGGTTTTAGAGGTATTTATAATTTCATTTGACACTCATTATCTAAAATCTGTTAGATATATTGATAATACTCTTGGTACTAATTCTTGGTAATTTCTTTACATCATTCATCTTTGGCTTAGGTTTGCTCTTCTTATCATTAATAAAATACTTTGCTGCATCTGTTCCTTTGCTAAAGCCCCTACAGGTCTTAACATCATCTCCTTTCAGTGGTAAAAGGAACACAAATGTTCTCCCCAGTAACAATCTCTTCATTTGAGAGATTTCATGTTACATACAATTTATGTTAAATTAATTAATTTCAGAACACTGAGACCTGTTCAAAGCTGCCTGCTGTAGTGGAAGTTCTTCCGATTATGGAAGTTAATACAATCTTTTCTTCCTCCTCAATCATATAACATCTTTCCATTAGCTATGGATCTTTTGTTTTGTTTTCTTCCCAAAGTTTACTGTGCGGGGATTTTTCTTCCTATCCGGCTCTCAATTTTCTGTAAAGAGGGAAGGTTTATATCACTAATAACCATTCTCAAAATTACATACTCACACTTGACACTAGACAGCCTGTTATAATACATGAGCTCTTGATATAAAGACCATCAAGTATAATGAATATCTTCCCTTCACATTCTACAGAAATTGAAATTAACAACCCCATATCACAGTGTCTTTGTTTTTAATGTATTTGAATTTCTTTTCTTTTTTTTTTCTCTTTCTTGAGAGAGAGAGAGAGAGAGAGAGAGAGAGAGAGAGAGAGAGAGAGAGTGTTCAACTCACTGGCCTTGAACCTGTGATCTTCCTGTCTCAGCTTTCCAAGTACTGGGATCACATGGGTATACCATCAGGCTTGCTACAAATATTTTAACTTAATGCAATAGCTTGTATTTTGTTCATTGTTTTCTTATAATGTATACATGCCAAATAAAAAGGTATAAAAACTATCATTGCAATACACAATAAGTACCTCTATCAAATACCTAAACTCACCTCCACATGAGCTGTCTTAACTTTTTCACGAGTGCATCTGTGTGTACGATACTTTCAAAGAACTGAATCCTTTTTCAAAGTCTAGACTTCTATTGTAAGTAAAATATTTTTATCTGAAACAAATTCTTTAGCAAGAAGCAAATTCATTAACAAGATTCTACTTAAAGGATTTTTTGTGTTTTGTCTTTTAAAAGATCTAGTTTTTTAACTGTGTATCTTTAAATGTCCTCTAAGAAAAAAAGAGAGTTAAGAGTAATTCATTCTGTAAAGTTCACCTCTCACAGGGTCATTCTTTTTTAATATTTTTATTTTATAATTAATTTAATTTTACATATCAGCCACAGATTCCCCTGTCCTCCCTCCTCCCACTCACCCCCAGGCTTCCCCCTCCCAATCCACCCCCCATTCCCACCTCCTCCAAGTCAAGGTCTCCCCTGGGGAGTCAGCCCAGCCTGGTAGATTCAGTTGAGGCAGGTCCAGTCCCCTCCTCCCTACACCAAGGCTGAGAGCAAAGTGTCTCAGCATTAGGCCCTAGGTTCCAAAAAGCCAGCTCATGCACCAAGGACAGGTCCCTGTTCCACTGCCTGGGGGCCTCCCAAACAGATCAAGCTAATCAACTGTCTCACTTATCCAGAGGGCCTGGTCCAGTTGGGGGCTCCTCAGCTATTGGTTCACAGTTCATGTGTTTCCACTACTTTGGCTATTTGTCCCTGTGCTTTTTCCAATCATGGTCTCAACATCTCTCGCTCATACAATCCCTCCTCTTTATCCCTGATGGGACTCCCGGAGCTCCACATGGGGCCTGGCCATGGATCTCTGCATCCGCTTCCATCAGTCATTGGATGAGAGTTCTACCACGACAGTTAGGGTGTTCGGCCATCCGATCACCAGAGTAGGTCAGTTCGGGCTTTCTCTCGACCATTGTCTATTGTGGAGGTATCTTTGTGGATTTCTGGGGACCTCTCTAGCACTTTGCTTCTTCCTATTCCCATGAGGTCTTCATTTATGATGTTCTCTCTTTCCTTGTTCTCCCACTCTGTTCCTGATCCAGCTGGGACCTCCTGCTCCCCTAAGCTCTCTTTCCCCCGACCCTTGCCCTCCATCACCCCTCCCTCACCCCCAGTTTGCTCAAGTAGATCTCATCCATTTCTCTGTTGTTGGGCAACAGATCCCTGTGTCTTACTTAGGGTCTTCTTTACTAGCTAGCCTCTCTGGAGTTGTGAGTTGCAGTCTGGTTATCCTTTGCTTTACATCTAGTATCCACTTATGAGTGAGTACATAGCATGTTTGTCTTTCTGAGTCTGGGTTACCTCACTCAGGATGATTTTTTCTTTTTTCTTTTTGGTTTTTCGAGACAGGATTTCTCTGTGTAGCTTTGCACCTGTCCTGGAACTCGCTTTGTAGACCAGGTTAGCCTTGAACTCACAGAGATCCGCCTGGCTCTTTCTCTCGAGTGCTGGGATTAAAGGCATGCGCCACCACAGCCCGGCCAGGATGATATTTTCTAGTTCTATCCATTTGCCTGCAAACCTCATGCTGTCATTGTTTTTTTCTGCTGAGTAGTACTCCACTGTGTATACGTACATTCACATCATAACATGTGTCCTAACTAATGCAGCTCCCTTTGTTGTCCTCCTCGTGCTGCTCGTTAGACTGAAAACAAGTAGCGGGCAGTGGTGACATAGGACTTTAGGAGCATCTCTCTGAGTTCAAAGCCAGCCTGGTCTACAGAGTGAGTTCCAGGACAGCAAGGCTACACAGAGAAACCCTGTTTTGAAAAATATAAATAAATAAATAAATAAACAAACAAATCCCTATAAATGAGACAAATTTATTCAGTTTTGAAGAGCCTGAAAACCCATCAACTCTTTCTCATCAGATCATAGCACAACTGGCTGCCTAGTCTAATTCTTTTTTCATAAAAAATATTGTATGACCTAAGCTATAGCACATTTTAAACGTGTTGGTTTTATTTTATTTTATTTTATTTTATTTTTTAGTACTCAGCACTGAAAATATCAGACGTTCTTTCACAGACTTGGTGATCTGAATAAACCTATCACCAGTGCCTGTGCCGTGGTTGTCAATCTGAATGAAAATGGCACCCCGATAAGCATCACCACCAACAGATTTCTCAAATTAGCTGCCAATACTATGAATCACTTATTTAGCTGCTGTGTTAGAAGTGAGCTCATCACACCTCGTCACTTGCCATATTCTCTCTGGCTAGCTGTAAACTAAAAGTGTTCTTTCACAAGGGACATCGATGCACAGAGCAAAGAAACCTGTGCTCAAAAGTAGATGGAGCTGGTTGGTCTTTGAAAAGGTAGCCCGGAGGCATCTCACTTCCTCCCTGGGCCTCAATGTCATCAAGTTCCTGAGACAGGAAATGATGTGTGGAAACCATTTACCCCAGCACTTTGCACTCTAAGAAAAAGATTCCAAGAGCTGATGATGACTTCCTAAAAAAGATTGCAAAAGCTCATCTCCACAGTTCTCCGACACATTGGACATACCCACTACTCTCTTTCCTTCTTTATCGTGTTTCTACTCTGTGTTCAGGGTCCACTCGGTAAAGCATTCCCTCCAAGAATGCTCATTTAGGGGGCATCCAGAATATCTGAAAGGGAAGCTACATTCTCCTAGCGCCTCTCACACATGGTGAAGCTTCCAATTGGTCTTGTTGGAAATAAATCTGCAGGCGCTGCCTTTACTCCACACTAAGCATAGGGGAGAAAAATGGCCAGTGTCTCTGGGGAGTAATTAACAAAAGACAGTTTGTTTCATCTTCATGATAAAATACAGCATCCCTACTAAAAGGCAAATTCATCATTCCCCAAAGTTAAATAGAATGACACTTTAAAAGTAATTCCAGCTGATTAAATTTAGGATTCTGGAAAAAAATTAATTCATGAATATACTCTGAATCTTTCATTTGATTTTAAAATGTATAAATGTTCATTTAACTTTGAGCCCTTGCCTCTCAGTGTTCTATTCTGAGCTAGTCAAACAAGTGGTAGCAGGCATGCTGGGCTCAATAATACTGCCTCTCATATTTAAATACTCTATTTCACTTGGATTGCAAATTTAAGCCAGTCTGAAGACTGACATATTCCCAATGCCTGACTTCGCAAGGCCTGTGGACTTTCCTCCACTGTTTCCTGTGTGTGTCAGCTCTGGCCTCCTTCGCCCTCCCCGGAAGCACACCCCTGTCTCTCTGAAGCCATTGTCAGCCTGACACAGACAATGTGCATTAACCCATGTGACTAATTACACAGTTAGAAAACTCTGAATCCCAAATACAAAATACCTATGCTTGAAAACTGTCACAAAAAGCTTCTGACTGTGCACAAATCCCTCAATCAGACTGTTCACAGACTTGGGTTAAAAGAATTCAAGAGCTAGGGATGTAGCTCAGTGACAGAGTGCCTGTGTGGTACACACAAGGCCCTGTGTTCAAGTCCCAGCACCATACAAAATGGGGGGCGGGGGGAGGGATAGCTTATTTTGAAAAGTTGATAGACGCAGCAGGAAACCATACTTTCCCCTAAAATAGTTTGCACTGGTTACTAAATCTCCTTCAATTACATATTACCCAGGAAACTATTTTATTCTAAACACAGAAGTGGTTGGATTTAATACAATGGCCATATTTTTAAAATTCCTCCATATTATGTATTAGCAGAGCAAACATTTCCCATTAACTCCTATAATCTATGAATAAAGTACATGGTATCTAATATTTTAAAGACATTTGAAAAAATAAATATATGCTACTCTTACAGAAAACTCCCTAAAATATACACAATACTATCTGTAAATATGAAATTAGAATGTCTCATACAGAGACTACACATTTTTCTATAGTTTTTTTCCCTATAAAAAATCATTTTTTTTAAATGACTGGGTATGCCTGTTAGGACTGCACAACGCGGTACGAGGTGAGCATGGCCACGGGCAGCGTGAAGGGTTAGAAAAGTCAGTATACTTCACCTGAAATACCAACTGTGAGGATGCAAGTAATAGGAACAAAGGGAAAGCTGTGGCTCCCTTCTGCTTGTCTCTTCCTGTCTGGGGTTCCCAGTCAATTGGTCCTAGCAGCTGGTCTCCTTGACTCCACCGGACAAGTCTAGGCTCTCTGCTGGGTGTGAGAGCAACTCTCCTGTCTCTCACTGTAACTGCACACAGTTCCTGAGTGCAGGCAGTGTACCACGGGACGGCACACCAGTGCTCTAGGAAGCCCAGCCATGACTGGGTTACACTAAGACACCAGCCCAATGCTGGCAGGAAATTTTAGTTGCTCAAGAATGTTTTCTGAATGGGGAGAGGAGGAGGAAAAGTCATAGGCCTAGCCCTCTTCAGTCAGCCACAGTACCTACACAGAACAGGTTGGGTGAAGGTCTGCACAAAGCCAAAATGTGGAATTTCATTGCCTTTGTTGGCTCGTGTCATTTCTTTAATTAATGTCACTTTCTCTGGTTTAATATCAGAGCAAGTGACAAGAGTGCTTCTGGATGAATTGTGTTTTCCGAGGACTGCATGGCACACTCTCCTGCAGTCTGACAAGGGGACGTGCCAGGTTTACTTGGCAGTTACAATGCACCAGCTTTAGTTTTAGTAGTTTAATTTGTGGCAGTTATATGTTTTGAATACGTTGAAGTATTCACAACGGTCTCGTGGAATCTGTTCCATAGATAAAGTTTACACAGTGGAAAAGCAAAAGCAAGGGCTATGATGCGATTAGCAAAGCTGCTGTTGGCCACAGCTGGTCTTACGGCATGTCTATACATTTAAGAGCACTTAGGAGATAGGACTAAAATGATCACAAGCACGGTGCGCTCTCTTTCTGGTGTGGGGGCAGTTCTGTGGTGGGTGTGAGACAATCATAAGGAATACGATGTTTAGAACTCAATTTTATGCAAAATCCATTATTCAAGAAGCAAAGTTTATATACATGATAGACATGCAAAGGAAATGAAAGTAGGAAGAGGAAGTTTAGTTGTGTATGAAGTTGGTCCTAACATTTCTGTAACCTAAGATTTTACTGATAAAAAAATTCAGAAAGATTTCTGCACTGAGGGAAAAGGACTCAACTTTTTCTTTCAGTTTGTTAAGGATCTTTCTGTTTCAGGCTGGAACACTCTGAAGGTTTTCTATTTGGAGTTTTCCCTTCATCTCCTCCTCTGTACACTTCTGTGAAGCCCCATCAGCTCGTGGTGAGAAGAGCTACCACCACAGAGTTCTTCTAAACTTCGCCTGCCCTTTCTAAATTTAGGGTTCTTTACTGCAGCGGGTTGAAGATCTGGCTTTGATTGCACCTGGCTCTGCTGGAGAATAGAAATATTCATCTTCACTGAACGCACGCTGCTTAAGTGCTGGAGGGACTTGCAGGGGACTCACTCTCCTCGGAAACTTCATTACAATACTTTCTCTTCCCTACATGAAGTAGTAATTCTCATTCACCAAAGACAGAATTTTGCCTGACACCACCACAGGAGTTCCTGTTTGACTTTCAAAATTAATCAACCTCTAAGCTGGAGTAGAAATGGCATGTCCTTTAACCTTAAGCACAAAAAGCTCTCGACAGACTGCAGTTTTTATATCCCTGGATGGGAGTTTGGGCCCCTGATACTTAAACTTGATTCACATACTGGGTTTCTGGCATGCCTTTGCCCATACCCATCTGCTAGCCTGGCACAGTGCCCATTCAGAAGGTGTGATGCCAGTTTCAATAGGGCATAGGTGCCAATCAAAGATGGGTTTGGAGGGGCAGCATGCAGAACACAGCAAAAGTCAGTTCTTCTGCCAGGAGACCCTCCTGTTATCATCTAATGCCAATGAAGGGCCACGTGCTCCACTGCCTGGGATCACACTGCATCTGTAGATGTTTCTGGCCTTCATGGGTATCTTTCCACAAAATCATTTCCCTGGACCGGAGATGCTAAGGACAAGCCCAGCCCGCCTGGCTGTTGCTTGTAAAGAAACAGTACAAGTCTCTAACAACTGTCTTGAAACAATTGCTGAGGTTTCCATCTCTTCTCCCAAGTCTTTGACACAGAGTAACTGTACTGTGTTCAGGAAAAACGTGGTGCATGTGAGAGATGTAAGAGGCAAACACTCTGAAGCAGTCATTACAAACCAAGCGGGAAGCAGTGTGAACCCCACACACACCTTTGTACCATCGAGGGCGGGAACTGCTAATGTCTAGTGGAGGCCCACTCCAAGTCCCAGAGTTTCCTACACTTCCTTCTAATTTGTTTCATATACATGAGTACCCCTGGGTCTGAACGAAGGATTATACCTCACACTATTTATTCCTCTTCTCCCTTCTCTTACAGAAGCAGAAGTCCATCCATATTTCATGAGGAAGCCAGAAGCTCTCGAACTCAGAGAATTCTTTTATTGTGTGGCAACAGAGGTGAGCTCATTTCATGAGGAAGAAACTTCCCCACAGCAGTGAGTTTCCAATTTACAAAGCGAGAAAGGAATCTTGGCCAAGCAAAGCCAGTAGACGGCTGCAGCGCAGACGGAGGGACAGAATACCTGAGTGAGGCAGAGTCGGGGAGGCGAGATCCGGACATTTAAACTGTTGAAAGTGAAGATGCAGAATGTAAAATGTTTTCTAAGGTCAGCCTTTTTTAAAAAATTAAAACCAAAAAATGAATGCTAAGCCTTGCAAGAATCCCTCCCCCATCTTTCTTATGAAGAATTTGTTTTTATTTTTGTTTTTTGAGAGTTTCACTGTGTAGCCCTGGCTGCCCTAGATCTCACTCTGTAGACCAGGCTGGCCTCAAAGTCACAGAGATCCACCTGCCTCTGCCTCCTGAGTGCTCAGTGCGCCACCACCGCCCAGCAACAAACTTTCTTAATTACTTGGATTTCTTGACTGAGAGGGAAATAAATAGCAGTGTGTCATATAAACTCAAAACTAACAGCCTACTGACAGCACATGTAAAATTCAAATACATCTTCTAGATATTTTTACTTCCCTATAGGTCTAGCACATTAAATAAATTTTAAAAGGACAGGTAAACTTGAGTTTATATCTCTTAACTATGCCTTCACTAGGAACTAGTTTATTGTATATATAATATATATAGCTACTATAATTTCTAAAACAAATTATTCTTTTCATTTTCACAAGACTAACTGCCTTCTCTACAAAATATTGCAAAAATAACATTTAATATTGCTACTAGTGTTATGATTTGACTTTCCTGAATGTTATTCTGCATACCTTAAAAATCAATCCATCACAGCCAACTAAATAATAAAAAAACCAAGCAATACTACACCTTTTTCTATTCCTTTATAAGTAGAACTATTTCCTCATCAATAAATAAGTTAAATTTGATAGCTTCTAAAAATCACCCCCCCCTAACAAATTCCTTCTGTTTCTGAAGAGCAAAGTCAGGATAATGTAACAACAGCAACAAAAATCTCCAAAATTTACTTAACTAAGTTTAACCACTTATCTATAAGTAATGATCCCTAAGACTGGATCACCAAATGGCCAATTTCAGTTATATTGTGTTACTCTTTGTGGAAAACAATAATACCAATTTATTGTCAATAAAGTGTATGCACATTCCTTTAGAGAAGCAGTTTTCAACCTGTGGATTGGGGTAACAAGAACCTTTCACAGGGGTTGCCTAAAACCATCAAAAAACAGGTATTTACATTCCAATTCATAACAGTAGCAAAATTACATTCATGAAGTAGCAACGAAATAATTTTATGGTTGGGGGTCACTACATGAGGAACTGTGTTAAAGGGTCGCAGCGTTAGGAAGGTTGAGACCAGTGTTTTAGAGGATTAAATGAGAGTTACATTGAGCAGGTCTCTTTGTGTCTAATAGAACACATCTGACTGCTGACTGGGTTATAGGTGACATCTGTAGTTACAGCAGAGAACAAACAAATTCACTTGTGTGGGCTGAGTACCACAATCTTAGCCTCAATCCCTCCAACAATAAGCTCTTTCCAAGGAATGTAATGGACATTTATCCTAGAGTTTTTCTTTCTGCATTTTCATTAACTTTTGGAGTCCAATTCCTTTCGTATCTGAAGCAAACAGGTAACCGTCTAAATGGAAATGCTCACCACATACTGTACCACTCCAGGAAGTTTTAAAGGGAACAGATATAGAGTGGTGAATAAAACATAAAGGCACCTGTAGGCAGTCTCTGTGTTCTTAGTTTTATAACATTAGCAGCTAAATCCACCAAAATTCAAGGCAGAAGAAACAGAAAGTCCCTCCAGTGAAGGTCTCTTCCTAATGCACCATGACACCAGATATTTAGAATGGGAAATTCTAAATAGATTCTACTTACTAAGTGTTTGCTAGGTTCCAAACTGTTTAAAACATCTCATTTAATCCACGTAAATATTGCTACAATTATACAGAATAGAAACAAAGACTCCAGAAGACAATGAAGTTAGGCCACTCGGTCTGTCAGTGACTCAGTGACAAGTCAGGACTCAACTCAGAGTCCCCCAGCACAGAACTTCTGCTCTTACTACGCACATCTCCCTCGGGTTAGTGGCTTCCATGTTGTATGTAGCATTAAACAGAATTCGAACCTTCAGTTCTCTCTTTCCCCGGAGTTCCAGAAAGTTTTTTGCTTGTTTGGTACTAAAATGACAGCAACTTTCCCATACCCTAACCTGTTTCCTTCCCTCCTTCGCGCTCGCTTTCATATACAAAGAGAGCACAGACTTTGTTCTTGTATTCAGATTCTTTCCCTCTCATGACTACTGCTAGGAATGCTACAGGCACATTATCTCTCCGAGAGCAAACACGAACTTCTCGGCCCCTCCCCCTTTGCTCCAAGTGGCTGATTACCGACAGGCCTGGGCTACTGATCTCAAAGCTGGAGGACAGTTGTACATGCACAATGAGCCAGGCAGAGCGTCTACACTCAGCCTTAGGCCACCCGCGCTGAGAAAGGGCCTGCCAAAGCAGTGTGTCTGGGAAGCACACCTGAAAAGAACCACTGGACAGGGTTATTAAGGAAAGCTTGAATTTATGTGCTTTGAAATACATATGCACAACATGAAAAGAACCACGGTAAACTGCCAGAACCAGAGGGCTTCTCAAGGATTTGCTTATTTGTAGCTTTGGAAATAATCAGTGAAAACTAACATTAACAAAGTTAAGCTGATTCTGTGATTCATTACACCCTGTTCATAGAATAATAAAGTGTTTGTCACATAATTCAGAAAAATGAAGCATTTTTTCTCTCTCTCAAAACAATGCCCAATGATGATGAGTATGTGCTGGTACATGCCTTTCCAGGGTACAGTTTCTAGAATTCAGATGGTGGGAGGGGGTGCCACCCAACATGCTGGATCTTACAAAATTTTATTTGAGTAATACGAAACAAAATAATTAAAAGCCATATGACCTGTACTTAGACTAAAGAACTCTCTGCACTTGAATGTCAATCACTCCAGAGCATGGAGAGTCCTCCTTAATGACCAGAGCCAAACAAGTAGTATATATAAAGATTTATAAAACATGTATAAAAATGATATTTACTCTTCAACATAAACCTGAATTCAAATAAATACAAACAAATATTTACATTTTAAGAAGTGAAAAGGGATAAGATCATTATAATTGAAGCTTTTCTCCAGTTCTTTGAAATTATTAAAATAATTCAAAAGTTAGAAAAGTATGTCGTAGGCTGTAGATCCAAGGCCACAGTCATATTAGCAATAATTTATTCAACTCTATCTTTGACCTATAGTCAAGACAATATACCAGAGATCTTAACTCATTGCTATGGGAAAGAGTTTACTAACCCATTTCAGACAGCACTCACTCTGTGGGTAATTCTACCCTTCGGCACACCCAGCACTCACTAGACACTTGCCTACATTTCTTACCAGCCAGTTGTGTTACTAAGCTCTGGACACTTGATGCTCTCTAGATTTCTGATTTCCACTCAGATATAAATATAAAGTATTTCACTATTTTTACATGAACATGATAACATGAATTATTTTGGATATTTTAAATTGAATAGTACATATTATTAAAAAAATTCCACCTGTTTCTCCTAATTTTTTTAATGTGGACACTTGCAATTTTTAAATTATGTAGGTGACTCCCATTATGTTTCTATTGAAAAGTGTTGCCTGCCTATGTGGCCCAATCTAGCACTCAAGATTATAGTGTTTTGTTTTGTTTTCTTTTATAACTGGGTCTAATGATGTAGCCCTGTCTGGTCTTCAACTCAATCAGTGGCTACAGCTCCTGAGGGCTAGGAGCTGAAGGTATGAGCCACCACATACAGTGACACTCTTTAAATTGAGAATCTGCTCTTTACTCAGCCCATGTGATTTTTTTGTCCTGAGTTTGTTTTTCCAATTATATTAGACACAAGTAATAGACAGGAAGTTGCTTATTTACTGGATGTCCTTCATTCATTGAAAACTACAGCCAGTTATGGCAGTATGCGCCTGTAATCCCAGCCCAGAAGGGAAGAAACAGGAGGATCAGGAGTTCAAGGCTAGCCTTAGCTACTTGAGACTTTTTTTTTTTTTTTTTTTTTTTTTTTTGGTTTTTCAAGACAGGGTTTCTCTGTGTAGCTTTGCACTTTTCCTGGAACTCGCTTTGGAGACCAGGCTGGCCTCGAACTCACAGAGATCCGCCTGCCTCTGCCTCCCGAGTGCTGGGATTAAATTTCTAAAAATAAACAATCACAAAAGGCAAAGCACCAAGAGTAATACCTTAATCATTCACGATCCAGAAACGTGTCTGTTTGACAAGGAAACCAAAATTCCGCCAAAAGAGGTTCTTTTATGTCTATTTGTTTTGATATTTTTGAGGATATTTTTTGTCTAGTATTTGGTGTGTGTGTGGGGGGGTGCTTTGGTTGTTGTTTTTTTGTTTTGTTTTGTTTTATTCCTTGTTTGTTTTGTGTTTTTTTTCCCTGTACTGTTTGTTTGTTTTGAGATATAATATTACTACGTAGCCCTGGTTGGCATGGAACTTATGACATAGACCAAGCTGACCTTGTTTTAACCTTTCATATGCTGAGATCACAAGAATGAGCTACCATGCACAAGCCCCAAAGATGTCTACCACAGAAATAGCTGTAGGGTGAACGAATATATAAGAGAATCTTACGTTGTATTTTTTGTTTGGGGTAGGAGGTGCTAAAAGCCATGGTACCCAAGACCTTTCATGGGCTACACCCCAAACCCAGATTATTCTTTTCTAATCACCAGTATTTTATTCATCAAACACAATCACACAGCAGATACCTTCCCGCATCCCACCACAGCATTGAGACAGTCCTAAATGGCCTCTTAAAATTCAGGATAATTTCTGAATGTTTAAATGCAGTATAGAAGAAGTATACCCAAGCAGGGTCCCTACTGGTATCATAAAGCTCAGACCATTTGAGCAACTACTTTGTCAGTTTTCTGAAGAATAACATAACTACTAAACTCCAATCACACAAGAGACATTCATTCATTCCAAGTAATAGATGCTTTCAGTCACGAAGGCTTAATTTTATGTGGAACATAGTCACGAAACAGTTAGGCCCTAGTATTGCCTAGATACCAATGATTAAGAGTCATACCATGGGGAGAGAAGTACAGCTCAGCAGGTACGGATGTCTAACCACCTGAGCTAAGTCCCAGAACCCACAGAAAGGTGGAAAGAGAGAAGCAAAGTTGTCCGCTGACCTCCACAGGTGCCCTGTGACATGTCCTACACGTATCATACACATAATATAAGTATTTTTTTAATACTTATAGATAGTTGTTGTTTAGGAGCTATAAAAATCAGTGAAAACACGTTCTCAAAAAGAAAATTCATGTTCTGTCTGGCAGATTGTGCAATTATGCTCTGAAAAGACTTCGACAAGTTACTGGAAAAACAAGACAACAGGGAATGTGTTGTGTCAGTTATGGCTTGAACCTAATGCTTAGTTAATGCACTAAACATTAACTATCTTCCAATTACTGTAAAATAGTACGAATTCTGTTATTTCAGTTAGCTCTTAAAATACCCTTGTTACCATAGTTACACTGATTACAGCCATAATTATACTTGGCAATTTAGTCATACTTTACCTAAGTATATCAATCCAAACCCTCCAGAGCCGATCATCTTGCCCAGTGCCCACTGGTTTCCATCCATATCATCCAGAACTTTGCCTTCTGGGAGTGGAACCGGAAGCTTGTACTTCTCTTTTCTTCTTGGTGCCATCACATCTACTGGCAGAGGGATGAGATAAACAGTTAAAAACAAAATAGCATTAAAACTCATTTCTTCCAATGTTTTCCCCAGAATTAAGATTAGGATCCTGAAGTCAATTCCAACTAGAGAAGCCTATCCACCATATTCAAGTTAGAAATCCATATACTTTGAAATCAAAGAGACACTAGCATGTATGTAATATATATAAATTATATATAATATACCTATTGGGGCTAGAGAGACACAGGTGGTTAAGAGCACGCAATGCTTTTGTGGAGGACCTGACTCAGTCCCCAGCACCCACACAGCAGCTCGCAAACCTCTGTAACTCCAGCTCCCCATACACAAACACACACACATACACAATCAAAAAATTAATCTTTAAAAAGTATCTACTATGTTTCATTTAAAGCAATACTTTAAAACTCCACTTAAGGGTTTATTAATACTTAGCAACACTACAGAACACACCTTCAGAAAGTTATCTCATACACATGTAAATAATCATTTGTTGAGAACACTGTGTTAAAATGCGGCTATTGAGGAGTAGGGCTTTAAATTCAAAGGTCAGACACTCTGACCACCAAGAAAAACACCCAGGAAGGATTGTTCAACGAGCAAGAGTTTTCCTGGTTATCTAATCTGGCAGATCAGGCAACTATTTTTGGTTTTTCTGACATGCTCCTTTACTCACTCCCATGAATGTGAAAACAGCACATTGGACGTATAGATAACAGGAATTCCATATAAGAAAACCATACAACCTTAATTATCATTGGACACAAATTAGAACATTACTAATAGGAGCTTTTAGGGGTTGGCCAAAAACATTTCTAAGGGGTATATAATTAAATTAATAAGTATCAGAATAAGTGCTTGAAACTAAACATGAAAGTAACCATGTTCTTCCTATTATTTCTAGACAAAATCAAAAAACCTGATAAATTCTGCTTCAGTTTGGTTTCCGTTGCTGTAATAAACACCACAGACAAAAGTAACTTGGGACAGAAAGGGTTTATTTCATATTATAGTTTCCAGTCCATCCTGAAGGGGTGTCAGGGCAGGAGCTCAAAACAGGAATTCCAGGCAGGTACTGGAGCAGCGGCCAGGGGAGAACCCTGCCTACTGGCTCCTCCCCTACCAGGCTGGCTTGGCGGGCTCCGATTTCTTACACACACCGGGGCCTGCCCAGAGGTGGCACTGCTCACAGTGGGCTGCGCCCTCTCCCATCGTCACTCCAACAGAGGGCCCGTGGGCCAATTTAATGGACGCATTCTTCTTATTAAAGTTCCCTCTTCCCAGATGACCCTGGGTGGAAAGTTAACAACAAAAACAACTAACCAAGACACACGCTTCCGTGAAAATGATTCATAAATACACACAGTACAAAATTTCCCTCTTAAAGCGTCCCTCTTGGCTTGAGTAGACTTTTCCCTCCTCCACTTACTGATCCCATAACAGTACTGGGACTGCACACAAGCCGGGGCAGAGCGGGAATCTAGTGCGAACCCCTAGGCACGGTGCTGAAGTAGGACGTGTGCCACCGGCTTCCCTTACCCGGGCCGGACACCGTGGCGCCCGCGCCAGAGTTGACGGCGGAAACTTTCAAGTCTTCCCACAACAACTTTTGAGCGGGCGGCTGAAAAGACACACGAAGTCTGGGGGCACCGGGGGGCACCGGGGTGAAGCGCTCGCCGGGTGCAGACCCCTCCGCGCGAGCGGCGAGCGGCGGCCCCGGCCCCGACCGACCGACCGACCCGGTTCCGGGACACGTCGGTGCCCTGGGGCGGGCGGAGCCGGGCCTGCAGCCGTCGGGACCGAGGGAGGGACGGACGGAGGGACGACTGACCTGCTGCCCACGTCCCCGCAGCGCCGGGCTCCGCGGCCAGGCGGGGCCGAGGCCTGGCAGGCGGGCGGGCCGCGCCAGGCGCCTCCCCGGGGCAGGGCGAGCATCGGGGCCGCCGCCCCGCCGCCCGGGCAGCCCGAGGCTACGGAGCCTGGCGGGGCCCAGGCCGAGAGCCGGGCCCGGAGACTGGGTAGGGGGCGGGACTTGACCCTACCGAGGTCAGTCGGAAGAGCCACCGGAGTAGCACGGGGTGCTGTCAGCAGGGCGCGCACTTGAATGGGAAGAACTGAAGACTTCCTGGACCGGTCCTGAGCACCAACGGCTTTCAAATTGGCCCAACCCTCTCCAGGCATACCCACCCAGCCCCGTGCGCCTCCGCTGTCTCTGCCCGGAGCAGGGGTAGGGGTGGGGGCTGCATCTGAGTGGGATGCTCCCAGGCAGGAGCATGTGACCCGGCCTAGCTGGATATGTTTAAAACACAATTTAGTTAGTACATTTCTACCTTCCCATCTGTAAAATGGAAAAGATTGGTTTTGGGGATTCAAGGTTACAGTGACAACTGAGAGAAATACAGAAAAAAATTATTTAAACAGTATTTAAGTTCCATACCTAGAAACAGGCAAGTGCAAATACTAAGAGGAAAATTGACATGTTCTCTCTGTGAGGGCTAAAGTTATGTTTTAAGTTTAAATTATTGTGCTCAAGAGATTTACCAGAAAAAAAAAAAAAAAAAAAAAAAAAGCCTCTAACTTGTAAACCCCACTTGTCCAAGGACAGATAAACTTGTTAGCCTTACTTACCCAAGGACAGAAAGCTTCCCGGAATGGTGGGGGCTGTTGTTCAAGTAAGATAACAAGCCACATGTTTTCACTTCTGTAAACAAGTTCGGTTGCTCCAACCTCAGAGGCCGCCGATTGGTCGGCAGGAACGGCTTAGCTTTGTGGGTTTTGCTTTTATTAGCTCCTGCCTAACTTAATTCTCGGCCATACTCTGGAATCCCAGGTATGGATCTGGCCACATTCTGGTAGTATTTAATAAAATTTGTTTCAAGTTTGGCTCAAATACTGTTGTAGTGGTAGTGGCTTGGTGGTGTTGACATCTCTTCACTAAATCTGTTAAGGAACTGGTACTTTTATCAAACTCCCAAAATGGAAGATGGGATGAGACTTTTTTTTGTTTGTTGTTTGTTTGTTTGTTTTTCGAGACAGGGTTTCTCTGTGTAGCTTTGTGCCTTTCCTGGAACTCACTCTGTAGACCAGGCTGGCCTCAAACTCACAGAGATCTGCCTGCCTCTGCCTTCCGAGTGCTGGGATTAAAGGCATGCGCCACCACCACCCAGTGAGACTAGTTTTTAAACGCACTGGATGGATGGTGTGGATATAAAATCATTTTTCAAAAGAATTTTGGAAACGGGTGTAGCTTCATTGGTGGTTGTCTGGCCTGTAGGGAGCCTTCAACACAATTCCCAGCACATTCAATGGCTCAGTGGCTCAGGCCTGAGATCCCACCACTTGGGAGATGGAAACAACAAGAAAGGACCTGAGGTTTAAGGTCGTCCTCCCTACACAGGAAGTTCCTGTACAGCATGGGCTGCATGGGGGGGAGTGGAGTGGAGCAGGGGGGAAGTGGGAGGTGTACTCAGACAGAGGAGTCTTGACAGATGTGTCTGTTTCCTCCGTTTATAAGCAAGTCCTTGCTTTGAACCAAAATAGTGCTTCTCAGCACTACTGGTGATCAGGCTGGAAGGTCCCTACTGCTCATGAGAGGGTTGGGGGCACAGATTAGGACAACCAGAATTTCCCTAGACAGTACCAAATTTTGCCAAAGTGCACCTGGTTGAGAGAAACTTTGCTAAAATGATCTACCTGCCCACATCTGCATTCACATCTCCCAATTCCTTTTCATTTCCAGCTACAGTGACCTGCCTGGTTTTTATCTTAGGACCTTTGCATTTATCGTTCAGAGTGAACCCCTTTTTAATCTGTTGTCTGTACCATCTACCCCATCATCTCAGTCCTTTCCAACCAGCCTTCCTTAACTTCCAAGCCACCCACAGTCTCGACAGCTTCCTATTCGTTTTCTTCCCAGTACCAACTAGTACACACCCCCACACTGTGCCATTTGTTTACTGACAACTGCCCGACTTCCTCTGTAAACCAAATGCTTCCTGGAGCAGGGTCTCTAAAGGAACAGAACCGATGGAGTGAATCTATATAAAAGGAGATTTATTATAGGCTTACAGCATGCTATCCCGTCAGTCCCACAAGGACTCTCTCACACCGGAGAGGCCAAGAATCTAGTAGTTTCTCGGTTTACTGATAGGTGTCTCAGCAGTTCCAATCTGATGCTGAGGCCTGGAGGATTCTTGGAGAACTGGTGGTCTTTAGTCTACATTGGAATCCCAAAGACGCTAGTGCCGATGTTGGTGAAGGAATGCCTCAGCAGCAGGACAGATGAACTTGCCAGGCAGAGTGAGGGCAAGCAGGCAAAAGCAAAGCTGCCTTCTTCCTGTCCTGTCTGGGCTGTTACCAGAAGGTCCCATCTAAGGTGGGTCTCCCTGCTTCATGTAGTCTGATGCAGAAAATCCCTCCCCGGAGTGCCCTGCAGACTATGCCTTAGGTGATTCCAGACGGAGTGAAGATGACAACAAAGACAGGCCATCACGACAGGTGAAGTGTATGTCCTTTTTAAGGCAAGGCCCTTAAAATGTACCCAAAAAATTACCGCTGTCTTATGGGATGAATAAAGCAAGGATGGCAGTCTCATCCCCATTTCACTGGTTGGTAGTTGGTAAGTAGAATGTGTCCAGTTTAGGTCTAAGAAGTGAACAAAAGTTCTTGAGTGTTCTAGAAAGACATGGCTTGTTCCAGCTATTGTTCTGCTTCCGGTGACCATGAGAGAATGACAAATGTAAATCTAACATAACAAAAATGGCAAGATGTTGGTTAGTCTTTAATCTTTTTTTTTGGGGGGGGGGCACCACCCAGCTCCCAAATAAATCACACACAGAGGCTTATTCTTAATTATGAATGCCCAGTCTTGTTTTGGCTGGTTGCTTGCCAGCTTTAATTAAATTATCCTGTCTATATTTGCCTCTGGGCTTTTCCTGTTCTCTTCTGTAAATCTTACTCTTACTCCATGGCTTGCTGTGTAGATGGGTGGCTGGCCCCTGGAGTCCTCCTCCTTCTCTGGCTACTTCTTTCCTCACTCCTCCACCTCTTTTCTCATCCTCCCTCCTCCCAGATTTCTCTTTCTATTTATTCCCTCTGCCTGTCAGCCCTGCCTATCTCCCTCTCCTGCCTTGCTATTGGCTGTTCAGTTCTTTATTAGACCAGTCAGGTGTTTTAGACAGGCAAAGAAACACAGCGTCACAGAGTTAAACAAATGCAACATAAACGAAAATAACACACCTTAAAATAATATTCTACCACAGCAAGACACTTAACATTTGTGGTTAGTAGCATCTAAAAATATAGAAAGAAGAGACAGCAAAACCTTGGCCCTTTACTCATTCTCGCCTAAGATTAATGTGAAATTGGTTACAGACTAGTTTAAACATAGGAGGCAAAACTATAAAACTTTTCAGAAAAAAACACTGTGCCACTTGAGTTCATGTATTTAGAAATTATTTTTAAATGCTGGATATTGAAAATTGGTAAATTACCTTCATCCAAAACAAAGTAAAACAAAACAAAACAAAAGCTCTGTGCTCCAGCCACCTTTAATACCATCACTGAGGAGGCAGAGGCAGGCAGATCTCTGAGTTCAAGGCTACCTTGGTCTACAAAGTGAGTTCCAGGACATACAGAGCTACATAAATAGATAGACCATGTCTTAAAAAAAAACAAAACAAAAACAAAAAAACCTGTGTTCCTAAAATCCTAAAACAATACTGCTAAGGCTAGGGAGGTGGCTCATTTGGCAAAGATCTGGGCAGAAGCATGGTGTGAAAACCTGTTGACTCCCCAGAACTCATGTAAAAAGCTGAGAGAAGGGAGTTTGACACAGAGAGAGCTTCTATCACCCAAGCACCACGGGGGGGGGGGGGGGGGGGGTTTGCAGGAACAGAAACAGGTGGATCACTGAAGCTCACTGGCCCACCAGCCTTGTCTCAGAGATGACTTCAGGTTCAGTGAGAGACCCTGTCTCAAAACATAAAGTTGGAGAGCAACCTTAGGGCTTTACATACACCAGCACACATATGTGCACACACCCACACTAACAAGTACACAACACACACACACACAAATACACACGTACACACACACACTAACAAGTACACACACACCCCTACTAACAAGTACACACACACCCCTACTAAAAAGCACACACACACACATACACTAACAAGTACACACACACACACACACACCACTGGTAAGATATCCAGTGTTGGGAAGGATGTGGAGGAAATAGGGCTTTCTTACACTGCTTATCCAGACACTTTGGAAAATGACTTCTCAGGCTCTGACTTAGCACCTCCATCTTGTTCATAGGCAACATATTCCAAGATTCCCAGGGGATATCTGAAACTGTAGATACAACCAAACCTTACATATTCTGTGATTGTTTTTTGTTCCCTATAGGATTATTTTTGAGGTAAAGTAATTTTTATTTTGCCTAAAAGAATTTAACTTATAAATTAAACATAGTCAGAGTTTAATCATGATTAATAACAGGACAGTTATGAAGATAAATCACAAAGTTATTTAAATGTGATTGTACCTGTTATGTTTCTCTTTCTGTGACAAAATACCACCACCAAAGGTAAGTTAAGGAAGGGAGAGTTTATTTTTGGTTCATGGTTCCAGAGGGATAGAAGTCTATGATGGAAGAACAGTGGCGTGGCAATAAGCGGCAGCTATGGTGGCAGGAACGGCTAGCTGAGAGCTCACCGCCTGAACCGCAGGCACAAAACAAAGAGCAAACTGGAGATGGCAGAGGCTTTCCCTCTCAAAGCCTGCTTCCAGCGTGCGCTACCTCCAGGAGCAGTGCCAGCCCCGGGCACTGCCTTAGTCAGGGTTTCCGTTGCTGTGAAGAGACACTATGACCACAGCAACTCTTATAAAGGAGAACAGTTAATTGGGGCGGCTGGCTAACAGTTTCCGAAGTTTAATACATTATCACCATGGTGGGATATGGTGGCCTGCAAGCAGACATGGTGCTCAAGAAGGAGCTGAGTGTTGTACATCTTAATCCTCAGGCAACAGGAAGTGAACTGTGTGCCACACTGAGCATAGCTTGAGCAAAGGAGACCTCAAAGCCCACCCCCCGCAATGACACACTTCCTCCAACAAGGCTACACCTCCTAATAGGGCCACTCCCTTTGTGGGCCTTTTCTTTTTTTTTTTTTCAAATCACTACATTCCACTCCTTGGCCCCCAAAGGCTTATAGCCATATCATAATGCAAAAATTCATTCAGTCTAACTCTAAAAGTCCCCATAGTCTATAACAGTCTCAAACTTACTTAAAAGTCTAAAGTTCAAATTGCCTCTTGAAATTAATGCAATCTCTTAACTTTAATCCCCTGTAAAATAAAAATTAAAAAAGCAGATCATATACTTTTAATGTATAATGGTACAAGATATACATTACCATTCCAAAATGTAGGGAGGGGGAGCATAGTAAAGAACTCCTGGACTAAAGCAAAACCTAAAACCAGCTGGACTAACTCCAAACTGCATCTCCATGTCTGATGTCAAAATACTCTTCAGATATTCAACTCCTTTCAGCTTTGTTGACTGCAATACACTTTTCTCTCTTGGACTGGTTCCCTTCCCTGTTAGTAGCTTTATTTGGCAGGTAACCCATTGGCTCTGGCATCTACAACATCTTGGGGTCTCCAAGGCAATCCAGGCTTCCCTTAACAGCATCACATAGTGGCCTCTCTGGGCCTCCAGTAAGGAACACCCCTGCCACATGCCTGGCCTCAGTGACTTTCCTTAGTTGTGGAGGAATATTCCATAACCCCTTTTATCCTTGACTCTAAAGTCAGAACCATGTGGCTGAAGCTGCCAAGTTCTGCTGCTGGCTGGGGATGGAACATGGCCCCTCATCCAATTACATCTTTACTGGCTTTCTATTTCCCATGGTTTTCTCCACTGCCTAATTTTAGCTGTCTTGGAACGCAATGTATAGACCAGGCTGGTCTCATACTTAGAGATCCAATTTCCTCTGTCTCCAGAATGCTGGGATTAAATGCATGTACCATTACACTCAGCTCTAAACTTTTCTTTAATTCCTTTTCACAAGATAGAAACTTTGCTGGATGGGATATTGCCCTGAGGTCACCATTTCTTTCATTCCATTTCTTAATCTGTCTATCTCCTTGAACACAGGTCTTAGCGCCATTCCACATCCTAGTGTTCCTTGTCTCCTAAAATTGTACATTTTGTATTTTTCCTTGGTCAGTTTGCTCCTTTTCATTATAAATCTTCAGTAGTGTTAGCACTAGTAACCACAGGACAGAGTCTATACTAGGCTGTTTTGAGATTTCCTCGGCCAATGGAATTAATTCAAAAATCTTCACCTTAGCTTCAGAAAGACTTTACAAACAAGAGCAAAAAGTAACTACATTCTTCACCAAAATATCACAAGAAAAATAATTAGGCAAAATACTAAAATTCGTTGCCTCTCAAACCTCTTGAGCCAGGGTCCCACAGTGCAAATCACCCTCAATACCATGTCTTTCATGCTCCTACTTATATGGCCCATTAAGCAATGCTTAAAGCATTCCACTGCTTTCATAACTCAAAGTACCAAAGTCCAAATTCCTCCAAACAAAAACATGGTCAGATCTATCACAGCAATACTGCAGTCTCTGGTACCAACTTCTGTTTCAGAGTTTCTATTGATGTCAAGGGACACCATGACCATAGCAACTCTTATACAGGAAAACAGTTAGTTGGAGTGACTTACAGTTTCAGAGGTTTGGTCCATTATCATTAGGCAGGACATGGTGGCATGAAGGCAGACATGGTTCTGGAGAAGGAGCTCAGAGTTCTATATCATTGATCTGCAAGCTACAGGAAGTAAACTGTGTGCCACACTAAGGATGGCTTGAGCAAAGGAGGCCTCAAAGCCCACCCCTCACAGTGACACACTTCTTCCTATAAGGCCACAGGCTCTGACAAAGCCACACCTCCTGATAGGGCCACTCTCTTTGGGGGACCATTTTCTTTTAAACTATCACAGGTACCCAGTGTGCAAATCTCTGATGCTGTCTGGGACAATTCTCATTCAAACCACCACAGTGGTCTCACTCTCAAAATAGCTCATTGTACCATATTCCCTGTCCTTGTGAGATATGAGGTGACACAATATCTATGTGATAAGACAAGATGAGGTGAGGAATGTGGGTATTATGACATGATATTGGGCTATTTTATAAAGACCATTTCAAAATAAATAGTGTAATGCCTCGGTAGTCAATCTGAAAACCTTATAGGTACTAAATGACACAGGTAGTGTGTACAAAGTGAGTATGTGAGACAAAAGGATGGTTGAAGCTCTAAATGTAACAGGACAAGATTCCATCACACAACTATGCAATTTTTAAACTTATGAATTATTTACTTTAGAATTTTCTACTTGTATTATAGGGTCATGGCTGATTGAAAATAACTGACACCTTATAAAGTGAAATAAGCTGCTAGTATAATACTAAGTATATGATCCAGCATGCATGTCCCTAGACATTTCTTCAAGAGAAATAGTACTGAAGGGATAGCTCAGTGGTGAAGAGCACATATGTCTCCTGCAGAGGACCCAAGTCCCAGTACCCATGTTGGGCAGCTAGCAACTACCTGTCCCCTGTAACATTAGCTTCAAGGAATCAGAGTCCCTCTTTTGGTCTCCATGAACACTGCCCTCACATCTTCACATACTCACATACAGATACATACCGAGAAACACATAATTTAAATACATCCTTTGAGAAAGGGAAATGTAGTCCTATATTAACACAAAGATGTGCATACAATTGTTAATTAGGAGCTGAATGCATGAAAGCCTCAAACTGGAATCAATTTCCCATTAATTAGTGAATGGATAAACTATTTGCAATATCGACCTTTTTGTTGTTGTTGTTGTTGTTGTTGTTGTTTTTCGAGACAGGGTTTCTCTGTGTAGTTTTGGTGCCTGTCCTGGATCTTGCTCTGTAGATGAGGCTGGCCTCAAACTCACAGAGATCTGCCTGCCTCTGCCTCTTGAGTGCTGGGATTAAAGGTGTGCACCACTACTGCCCTGCACAATATTGATCTTATGTGATGAAATATCACCCAGCAACAAAAGGGAGCAAACTGTGAATACAAGCATCAGCCTGGATGGACCTAGCAAGTATCCTGCCCCCTGTGGAAAGAAGGAGACATGGGTGGGAATATTTTAGAATGTTCCATTTAAAAGAAGTTGTCAGAACTTGGGTTGAAGAGAAGCAGGAGGCTAAAGGAACTTTATGGGCTAATGATTGTTTTGAGCTGTGGTTACATAATTACAACCTTGCCAAAATCCTAATTTTACACTTAAAATTGATGCATTAGTGCTGTGAGATGTCTTTCTGTATGCTGTGAATATGTGTTGCTCTGATTGGTTGATAAATAAAGCTGCATTGGCCTAGGGCAAGGAAGCTTAGAGACAGGTGGAAAATCCAAGCAGATTTTCGGAGAGAAGAAAGGAGAGGAAAGAGAGACACCAGCCGCCCAGGAAGGAGCAGCAAGATGTCAGCAAACCGGTAATGCCACAGCCACGTGTCAGCTTATAGATTAATAGAAATGGGTTAAGTTGTAAGAGCTAGCTAGCAAGAATCCTGCCTGCCATAGGCCATGCAATTGGTAGTTAATATTAAACCTCTGAATGATTATTTATAAGCAGCTGAGGGACCGCAGGGCCGGGTGGGACTAGAGGAACATGGGACCATGGGGCCAGGTGGGACCGGAGAAACTTCCAGCTACACATTATAAAACTGATTTAAAAGAAAAGGATGTCAGAAGAGCAGGAGGGAGGAACCCAAGTCCTTGAAGCCATTACTAACCTTAGAGTCAGCTAACCTTCCAGCAGCACACATTTTCCCATTCTCCATGAGCCACCAATGGTCCTTATCAGCTAAGTCATTTAGTCTTGGGTTTTATATTCCTTGCCACCAGACTCTTCCTAGCATTCCAATGAAGTTGAAGTTTCATAGGTGTTAATGACTTTCAGATGGCAATGAATTTGTTAAATACAAACAGGCACAGTAGTGCAGGTAAACCTGAACCGAGAACATTTCCCAAGTGTGAGGATTTAATGCAGAATTTTGTGAATCAGAGCATATTGCTGCGTGTATGTTTCAAGATGTAAACTGACAGAATATAGAAATACAAATTTTGGAACTAGTGAAAGAACATCTTCAGAATGAATGTGATGAGAAACAAGATTGAGAGGAATTTAGACATGAAAGCATTGAAGTCTGAGTCATAGGAAAAAAGATTAGGAAAATTAGGATTTCAAACAAAGCTATTTTGATAGATCTTATGGTCTGTGAGCGATTCACCATCACCTCACAAAAAGGCTTTCTTGGTTGTGTGCCATGGTGAATGTTCTGTTTTCAAAAGAGCTACGTGTTGTAAAATGCTTACACCAGCTCAAAGTGATAAGGAAAACCCCAGCATTCAGTGAGCAAACTTTACAAGGCCAAGATCATTTAAAATTAAAGTGTTAAAGATATTGCATGGGCAAAACATTTAGAAGAAAACAATCTTTGTTATTTAATGTTGTAAAAGGAGACTACTTCAGTGGAATTATTCCGGCTGCCAAAGAGCTAGGTTTTGTTTCATAAAATCAGAAGGTCTTTTACAACTCCTAAACCCACAATCCCTGGAGAGCTGAGCAATTACTGACACATAAATTTTGAAAACAATACAATTCAAGTAATTAGAATCTAAGCCTTTCAGATACAGAACCCGATCAGACATCTATGATTTGATTTGTTTGCATATGAGATGCTGCCATTGGCATAAACTGTCTCCAAGGCTTATCTAGGGAAGGCTTGGTTCCTCACTTCTGGGGCTTTGAGAAGTAATTGGACCAAGAGCATGCGAAGTTTGTTGTATTATTTAATTGATGAGTTCATACTCAAATGAACTACCAGGAGGGGAACATGTCTTTAAAGAGTGTGTTTTAGCCCTAGAACCCGACCCCCCTTTTCCTTTCTTCGCTTCCTGGGTGCCATGAGGTGAGCAGCTTATTCTGCCATATAACCCTTCCCTGAGGTGAAATATTGTGTCCCTAATAAACTGTGTACCCTAATAAAACTTATCTGAGGGTCAAAGAACAGAACAGCCACTAGACATAGAGGCCAGAAAATAGGGGTACACACGCCTTTAATCCTAGCATTTCAGAGGCAGAGATATGTCTGGATCTCTTAGTTCAAGGCCAGGCATGGTGGCACACCTTTAATCCCAGGACTTCAGATCTCATGTTTTGCTTGAGAAAGACACATGCCTTTAATCCCAGGAAGTGATGGCAGGAAGCAGAAAGGTATATTGTTGTGTACCAGTCCCCACCATTGTTTACCCCAGAAACTCTTGAGGAATGAGGAATAAGAGACTTAGTTAGAAATAGGGAGGAGAGAAACAGAGAAAACACAGGATAGACTCGGGTGAGCCTGGATCCTTATCCACTGGCCCAGAACTTTATTCCAAAGGTCTATTTATAACAATGACAAGGGGTAGAGCAAAAGACCTCCCCCTTGCTAGTTGCAGTAACCTGGTACCCAGGCCCGTGGTCCAATCAACCTCTTATGCAGTCCTGCTGGGTACAGTCACTAGGAAATCTAGTGGGCTACAATAGTGTATGAGGCATGAGGACCAGGAACTGGAGGCTTTTTAAGCTTTTAGGCTTTGGAGCAGCAGTTCGGCTAAGATCCATTCCAGTGAGGACTCAGAGGCTTTCAATCTGAGAAAACAATCCCCTGAGGAGTTAGTGGGGTGAAGTTGTCTATGGCTTGTTCTGTCTCTCTAATCTCTCAGCTATCACCCCAATATCTGGCTCCAGGTTTTGTTTTTTATTAATAAGATCATTTAGCAATTTATCTTACACTACCTACCTTGATGTTTTACCTTAACACAGTCCCAAAGTAACACAGTCTCTACAAACCTGAACTGGTGTTGAGCCAAAATGTTTCTGCTCTCCTTAGGTTGATTTCCTTAGGTATTTTGTCATAATAATGGAAAGTTGACTAACATGAGACCACTATGAGCATGACAATCCAAAATTCAAAATGTTATCTGTTGGGTTTGGAATTAAGTTCAGTTCTTAGCACAACATTCAGATGGCTCGCAAGTGTCTGTAACTATCTCCAGGGGATATGACACCTTTCTCAACTCCTTGGGCTCCTGCACACACACACACACACACACGCACGCACGCACGCACGCACGCACGCACGCACGCACGCACACACACACGCATGCACGCACGCACGCGCGCACGCACACACACACACACACACACACAGAATTTAAAACATATAAACAAAAAGTCATCTCTCAGTATGTCAACAGGCTCAGTAAAGTCTTTTTCAGAGGCATTATTTTGTAGAATTTGGATGAAAAAAATATATTAAATTCTCAAATGTGGTAAAATCCAATATTTTACAATCTAAACATAATATCCTATCATGTCCATTTCCCTAACTCAAACTATTAGTTATTATGCGGGGCTGTGTTATTCATGAAGCGGTGCTGTTTACTGTGTGAGAAAAGCCACAAGGCTCAACGAAGCCCACTATAAGAGTTTATTAGGGGAAGGGAACAGAAGGAAGTGCTTAGGTCTATGGAAATGGTCATGCATGGAGAAAGAGGGGAGGGGTCTGTGACCCACTTTTTATGGATTCTCCCACACATGAACATATGGGTTTATGTAGCTATGCCATGGATGCGCATAGATTACATGATCATGCCACGTGCAAATCACGTGACCAGGCAGTGGAGGACATAAAGCCCGGGGATGACTAAGTTTCTTGCCAGTGCATGCGCGGTCATGGGGGAATGGCTAGAAATTCCAACACAAATATCATTAAAGTTTAACAATATGACTATACTGATACTTTAATTTCCCTTTCTCCCCCACTAACATGTCTGCAATAGTCAAAAGCTTGAGCTAGAAAAGGAGGGAGAAGACCTGGCTTTATCATTTGCACGCACATGTGTGTGCTCAGTTGACATGGAGTTGATGACTTGCGACTTACAGAGACTAGCAAAAGACAGTTTCCCCATGTGCCAAATGAGCTAAACTTATAAATTCTTTTTTCATGCATTTGCATTACTGTCTTCTAGGAGACAGATAAAATTTTCTGTTCCCCAAGAATACCTAGCCATTCCAACAACTCAGGATATACCCCTAAATAAACCTCATGGTCTCTCCTTGCAATGGACTTTTTCATGGAGACATAGACTGTCAGATAAACTACAGTGCAAGGCTCCAGGTGAACGAAGTTGGTCTTCTTCTTCCACACAGCTCCATCTCTGTTGCTCTGCAATATGCAGAAGGTCAAAACAGACTTTTATTTTTAGAACTCTTAAAGCATTCGATGTAAGCTATAGGCTGTATGGAAACCAAGGTTTCTCTTGTCCTTTGGGACTCAATGACTCATTCCTTTGTCACAGGGGCTGCCAAGTAACAACTTTATTCCAGTTTTCTCTCCATGTCACTGTCAAGTTCAGGACTTAGCGATGCAGTGGGAAGCTAATAGGCACATAACACCAATTATAAAGTGGTTCATTGTCCCCTTACACTGGGCTGCCCCGCTTTCAGTTTTCTTAATAAAGAGTCCTTGTTATTTCAGGAAAGTGAATCTACAAAATCATCATGTGTCTTAACTCTCTTTTTTATAAATACACACTTTTCATAAATATGTGGGGAAGTATGGAGAAGTAGCTACAAGAAGGTGTAGGGCTACCCAAAGAAACAATTCAAAGACTTCCGTTAACTCTGTAAGTGGATTGCCAGTTGCTCTTTTCTTTTTCGTATCCCAGAGGTTAGAGACTATCTGCTTTTCATAGCTGTACTCATTCATGTAGTATCTTTATTCTGCTTCTTTCAGGCAGGCTTGTAGCAAGCACATGTCTTCTTTGTCTTGTAGTGTTCTTCCTACCGCCAAACAAGTCTCCCAGTCTTGAGTCCTTAAAATGCATGCTGGGTCAAGACAGGGTCAGGAAGACAGGGAATTTATGTAGAAATAAAAAGAAACCTTTAGTTGGCCTTCTAAGTTTTCTGGTGGAAGCTCCACCTCAGCGCCTGGCACCCTGGTGTCCCTATACCCAAAGAGTCTGGAATGTTCTGGTGGAAGGTTCACTCCCCTCCTCCATCTCTTTCCCCAAACCCACCCCCTCAAACATGGCTCCTCCCTGAGAGATGCTCAAGACCACTCCCATAGGGTATATAAGCTGCATCCCAGAAAACAGACACGTGGTTTTCCAGTCTCTCATCCCTATCTCCTCTCTGGGGCGCTGGAGAATAACCCAGGAACACTTTACCCATTAAAACGGGGCTTTTTCTCATTTGTTCTGATTTGGTCTGATTTGGACTGCTGCTTCTGCACAGAGGCCTACCAGGGTGCAAAAACCTTTCACTAAGGAAGGCTAAAGTCTGGCCTGGAAGTGTGGACCTGTGATTATGTAATTCTCGCACTCAGGGTGGCTGAGGCAGGAGGATGAAGTACTAGGGTAAGTCTGGGTCACATAGTAAATTCAAGGCTAGCTTGAACTACACAGCAATAGCTCATCGAAGACGGGAAGGCTGGGAGTGTGGCTCAGTGACTGAGCTCTTACCTAGCATGCAGCACAAGACTCTAGCAACACACACACACACACACACACACATCGGAAAGTGATAGAGAAGCAGTAAAGATTAGTTTTCTGTCCTGTGAATTTGGGAGGAGGAAAGGAAAGCTTTTGTGGAAAGGACCAGCCCTTAGGCGTTGCATGCATTTCCCTTCTGGCCAGGCTCCAGTGAAGTGTGGTTAGTATGCTCGTTCCTGGTTTTTGGTTCTCCCTGGCTACAGGACCGTTCTTATAATAGGATCCTGTTCTGAGACTCTTGTCAAAATAAGGGTGCAAACTGGCCAGGATTATGCAGGTTATAGAATAAGTGTTTAAAGTTGTTTTACTTTTATGTGAATGGAACAAGACTTGCCTTTCAACTTGTGATTTCTGTCAATTAAAAGCATCCTGCCCCCCTGCCAGTCGCCAGCAACTCAAACATTTACCATATTTCAGTTTTACACGTTTTCTAATATTTTAAAACATAGATGGATCTTAATTCAACCATTTTCTTTGGGATGAATATTAGTTATTTTCAACTTCATTACAAATCTTGAAGAAATCAGGGGTTTTACAGAATCTTACCAGCACTGACAGTAGTGATTGAATATTCTGTAGGAGCTGGAAAATTAAACCAAGAAAAGACAGGTAAATGGGAGAAAGGGCTTATGTCCTTTGCTGATGTTAGTTTTTAGTTTATTTTTACCTACACAAAATCTAAGACAAAAGAAGTATAAAATCAAAGAAAGTGAGACTTAGGGGTTTATATGTCATCATAACAGAGAGTGGAAAAATAACTGGATAAAAGAATAGGGGCCTTAAGACTCCTGGGTGCAGCAAATTATGGAAAAGTAACTAGGAAATGTACAATAGTTATAAGTTAATCAGTATGGCTTGTTATAAAAATAAATCGTCTATTTTATTTTATGTGTAGGAATGCTTTGCCTGCATATGTATGTGTACCACTTGCATGCCTGTTCTGCAGAGGTCAGAAGAGGGCGTTGGATCCCCTGAAACTGAAATTACAAATGATTGTGAGCCACCATGTGGGTGCTGAGAAATGAATCCAGAGCAAGAAGTATTCTTAACATGGAGTCATCTCTTCCACCTCCAAAGTCATCTTCTCTCACTGAAGGAAGAAAGCTTCACTTACAGATTTATGCTGCCGTCCCTAGGAAAAATTCCACCCCGCTTTTATGCAGAAAGGAGAGGTCAGGGTTCTCCTACATCCGCTCCTTGTCAACTGCTTTCAGATCACAACAACCTTCATGTAAATGGTTTATTCTGAGGTGTCATATTCTGCTTCCCAATTGGCCTGTAGTAAAGGAAATTAAACAGCCTCTAGAGAGAAGGGTGCTATACGTGGCGATGTGACAGTTTCTGTCTGTTTGTCTGTCTGTCCTGCTTTTTCTGTTGCTATATAAAATACACTGACAAAGGCAACTTAAAGGAAGGAGGGAGGGAGGGAGGGAGGGGAGGAGGGGAGGGGAGAGGTAGAGGAGAAGGGAGGGAGGGAGGGGGGAGGGAGGGAAGGGAGAGAAAGGAAGGAAAAGGAAGTTCCTCATCATGACTCACAGTTCCAGGGTACAGTCCACTGTGGTGGGGATGTAATGGTGGCAGGAATAGGAGGCAGCTGTTCCCATCACATCTGCTGGTAGGTGATGAAAATGAATGCTGGTGTTCAGCTAGCTTGAACAGTTTTGGGAAGTACAGGACTCAAACTCAGGGGATGGTGTGAGTGTTCCTTCCCCAAGTTAGCCAGTTAAGACAGTCTTTCACAGGTACGCCCTGAGTCCAGCATAATCCAGGTAATCCTCACAGGTATGTTCAAAGGCTTGTTGTCTCAGAGATTCTAGACTCTGCCAAGCTGGCAATCAATGTAAGCCATCAAAGGGTTCCTCCATTAGTCTGGTTTGTCTTGTAAATGTTTATAGCAACCCTCATTTCTAACCCAAGGCCCGCTTCTTTTTTTTTTTTTTTTTTTTTTCTTTAGATCTTTCCATGGGGGCCTTTGGACTTGATGGGCTCTTAAGATTATTCTGTGCCTTGCTGGGTGGTGGTGGCGCACGCCTTTAATCCCAGCACTCGGGAGGCAGAGCCAGGCAGATCTCTGTGAGTTTGAGGCCAGCCTGGACTACCAAGTGAGTTCCAGGAAAGGCGCAAAGCTACACAGAGAAACCCTGTCTCGAAAAGCCAAAAAAAAAAAAAAAAAAATGATAGAAATTTTATAATACATTGTAAATTTTTTATATTGCCTTGGTTTGTTTCACATCTTTCTTCTGTATATAATTTATATTAATTTTATTTGTATGAACCTAGAGAAGAGTGTAGAAAGTGCACACTCATCTAGATACTGGTCAACCTGGGTGTGCTGGCTAGTGTTATGTTAACTTGACACACAAACTAGAGTTATCTGAAAGGAGGGAACCTCAGTTGAGAAAACACCTCCGTAAGGTCTAGCTCTAGGGCATCTTCTTAATTAATGATTGATGGCAGAGGACCCAGCCTACTGTGGGTGGAGTCATCCCTGGGCTGGTGGTCCTGGGTTCTATAAGAAAGCAGGCTGTGCAAGCCAGGAGAAGCAACCCAGTAAGCAGTACACCTCCATGGCCTCTGCATCAACTCCTGCCTCCAGGTTCCAGCCCTGTCTGAGTTCCTGTCCTGGTTTCGTTCAGTGATGGACTGCAATGTGGAAGTGTAAGCCGGATAAACCCTTTCCTCCCCAACTCGATTTTTGGTCATGGTGTTTCATCACCTCAATAGAAACCCTTATTAAGATACTGGTTAGCATGAGATATAGAATAGACTGATAAAAGTAGATTAAGACCTTGGTTTATAACTTAGAAGTGTTTGCTTACAACAACAAACACTAGGAGCATTACCTATGCACAATGAAATTAATGATATGCCTATGTTAATTAGCTTTATGTCCTTGTGACCACAACATCTGATAAGGATTCACTGATTTTGGTTCATAAATTCAGAGTTCAGTCCATCAGGACAGAGAGGTGTGACAAAGCTGCCCAGTTCACAACATGGTGGCCAGTAAGAAAAGGAGAGAATTCGCTGCCCAGCTGGCTTCACAGGTCCCAACGTCACTACAGTGATATGTGATGGAGAGGTGGGCACGACAGAGGACCAAAGTGAGGTTTTTTGTTTTGTTTTTTAATTATCATCATCATGATTAATTTTTTTTCTTTTCTTTTTGGGGGAGGCTACAGGATAGAGGGCAGACATGGAGGACTGGGAAATGATGCGTGATGTGAAATTCCCAAAGAATCAATAAAACTTATGTTTAAAATCAGACTTAACAATTTCATGGGAAACATTTTTACTTACAATAAAAAAACTAATAAATAACAGACAGAAAATTAGCACAGGACCATTATATTGAAAGGAAGTCATCCAAAGTGTTGGGTAATAAAATGTGAGCAAGTTTTAACTCCTTGCCACCAAATTTCCAAGGAAATATCCAATATACTTTTAAGAAGAAAAAAAAAAACCCCTATGATAGCAACAGAAAGTAATATGAATTTTGACCATTCACAAGAAACTTGAAGTCATTTGTGATAAAGGCACTTCACAATAATGATACCTAAGAAAGACAAGGAATATCTTTGCTAAACATGCTTTTTAAAAGACCCACAGACCCAGAATTCAGTAGAGAAAACGTTGACCAAAAATACCATCACACATGAAGTTCGGAGGTGTTAGAGCTACATGGAAACCAGAGGCATCTCATCATCAGAGGCACAAACATAAACAGTGATCAAGACTTTTGGACCATGAATGCTACAAGGTCTCATGGAGTGATATGCTGGTACCATTGATAGTTCTTTCTCATATCGGAGAGAGCCATCATGTACTGGCAATGTCTTGTGTAACTCGTGCAGAGGTTTCTGAAAGAATATACGTGGTTTCCCGTTGTTGCTTTGTTTGTCTGCACTGAGCTGAGCAACAGAGGACATAGATGAAAGATGGTGTTCATATTCTGAGACTGAGGTGCACTGATAGAGCAGAGGTAAGGTGTGATGCACAGAAATGGCCAGAGAGCCACAAAGTCAGTCCGTATCCATTCCTTCACTCAAATATTCCCGACACTGATCTCGGCAAAAGACATGGTATCTGCCTTATGAAAACCTGAGACTTATGGATGGACAGCTATTCCATTATCACTGAGAAAAATTATAGGATTAGCTAACTTAAACCAGCAGGCTGGGTCAAAGGAAACCTTTGTGGGAATAACATTTAAAATGGACTATGAATGACCTATTAGAAGACAGAAATGAGGAGGAGAGGTCACATGCAAAGGTCCTGTGGAAGGAAGAAAGTTGGTGTGTTAAGACACTACACAACCCTGCTCAGGGGCAATATCAGACAACATGTGAAAGTAAGAGAAGGGAATTTCTGAGTCCAAAGATTTTTAATTTTATTAAGTTGCTCTTCCTCTAACAAGGAGATGACAATTCCTGATTACTCTAGATACTGAGAAGTTAGAGTTCCTAATTAGAGGTTGCAATATTGTAATGGTACAGCATTTGGGAGGCCTCGGCGGGTTGGGCTAAGGTGCCCTGGTGGGTGAGGGAGACATGACAAAAGATGTGACGGGGAAAAGCATGCAGACAGACCATCCACGTGGAGAATTTATTACAATAGAGGGGGAGGGAGGGAAAGCGGAGGTGTACGAGAAAGGGAGGAAGGGGAAGAGGAAGAAGAAGGGAGGGTTTTTTTCCTTAAAGAGGACTGATGGATTCACAACATGCCCCCACGGTTGGGCATGTTTGCACATGCCCAGCGGACCTGGACACTTCCGCCTAGCCAGTTCCAGGTCAAAATAGCCATTTCCAGGTCAAGGCGTCTTGCATGACCAGGATCTGTGATTTTGCGCAACGCAACCATGTGATCTGCGCAGGCGTGGAGTAGTTACATCACCTGTGTATGCACGTACGCCACCCAGCCTTTATAAGCCGGTGCCATATTCCCGGCTTCCTCTTCTTCTTCTTCCTCTTCTCTACACATGTGTCTTTCCCACAGGCCTGGGCACTCGTCTGTCCCTTTCATCTTAATAAAACTCTTGTTAGTGGATTCTGTCGTGTTTCGTGACATTTCCTCGCAGGGTAAGAGCACCGCAAAATAACTAACAAGGACTTTACATAAGATGAAGTCAGGACGCTGTGCAAGTCCCCAAGGGGCAGGTCAGAATAGTAACATTCCTCCGTTTTGATTATTATAAAAAGGTGAGTTATTGATAGCAAGTTGGGGGGAATGAGGGTGCCTAGAATGATCTAACACCATCACTTTTCCAACTGGAGGACCCCTGGGACTCTTGACCCTATTGGTAAGATTCCTCCCTCCCTTCTGAACATTTTCCGTGAGTGAGGATTCATCTCATCTCTCAACCACGGCTTCTTGAAGTTCTGCTACCGGCAACCATGCATCCTGGGCCCTGTTCTCAGGTCCTTGTCCCCGTGTGATGGCATACAGGACAACCTGTGCCTACTCAGTACCCCATGGCCAATAGCCTTTGGATGATGATCCACTGGCTGTCTTGAGCCATCATTGGTCCTTACCGACCCTCTGGACACTGGAGGTCAGTCTGTTGGACCTTCTGCCTCAAGGTGGAAAATGTGCCTACCACCTAACCTCTATCCCGCTCTATCCTGCTGGAGTCCTTCCTTATCTCTGCTCCCTCATGCTTCTCCAGTCTGCCAAAGCAGCAACATCACCACCTGTTGCCAGGTCCTTTTCTATAACATGTGCACTGTGGAGGGCCCCAAAACAGCTTGGCCACACAGCAGCCATGACAGACTTAGGGGCCTAGAAACAGCTTCTGTGACAGGCTTGCTGGCAGGCAACACCCAGATCTAGGAAAAGCCTTAAGCTGATACCACCCAGGGATCCACCCAGGAATGAGGAAGTACCTGACATCCCAAACATTCCAACCATTAGATAAGGTGGTCAGATGTCCTTGAGTCTAGCACACACCTATTTTTGTTTTACAGATAACCCTAGACAATTGTCAGTCAATCAGGGTCCTGGACCCTGGAAATTCCCTCACCCCAACCTCTGCTATGATAAAAATGTAAGGATTCTGAATATGCACAGCTCACAGTCTCATCTGGCGGCTTATTACATCATCAGTGGCAACTGTGTCGCAGCCTAAAAGCCAGACATGCACCCCAACGCTCTCTGCGTATCTCTCTGCTCTCAGTCTCTCTCTGCATCCCTCTCTTTCTGTTTCCTCTCTGCCAGGCCTGGCTTCTCCTGTCCTATCCCCTCTTCTCTCTAATAAAGCCCATTCTAACTCTGGTAACCATGACTCGTGACTCTTCCACTTGTGACTCTTCTGCTGCAGACCAAACCAGCACCACGGTAGCTGATCTAGTGCCAGCCAAACCAGCGCCATATACCCTTTCAAAAAACTCTGCCCTACCTGAGCTCAGGGCTCTCTGCTCTCACTGCTGTGTGGGACAGACAGAGGGACCAAGCTCTGGAGCTTGAAATAAAGGCTCTTTGCTTTTACATGCGGGAGTTGGTCTCCGTGGTGGTCTTTTGGGGGTCCCCGAGATCTGGGCATAACATGTACCCTTTAAAATTTCCCACCAAGGGCTGGAGAGATGGCTCAGCCATTAAAGGCTAGGCTCACAACCAAAAATAAAATTTCCCACCAAGCAAAGAGCCAGGAATGCCCTGACTTAGTGTGGGAGCCTGTGTGTGTGGTGGGGGGCATGTGAGTCTGGGCTCTCCTAGGGATGATGCTCATGGTCTTGAGCCCCACCCCAGGCTAATAGGTGGACCAGGAGCTAGTACATTGGGATATGGGGACCCTCAGGTGCTTGGGGGTCCCAGGCCCCTCTGAATGCCAAGTGGAAGGGGTGGCGGATGAGCGGCAGAAACGTCTGGCCACTTGACTGTATTTCTGTCTGATTTTTAAATGCTTGAGATTCTCTGTTCCTTATCTGTTCAGTTTTTTCTTGGGAAAACAAAAACAAAAACAAAAACACCTGACTGCATGGTCAGGCTCCAGGGGGTTATCACGTGGTCAGAGGTACCATCTTGACTGAGGTCAAAGACAGACAGGTCATTTGGCTTCATCACCATCTTTGATGTGGTCAGTCCTGCCTCTCCCAAGTCTCCACCCAGATGAGGCAGATCTGCTCCCTCCCGCCCATACCAGGCCTGCTTCCTAGTTGCTTTCTTGCAGCCTCACAGTTGCTAGAATGTGTGAGTCAGAGATGAAGAGGCCAGCTTCATCCTGCTCAGCACACACTGGTTCTCCCTTCCCTTAAGATTTATAAATTTATTTTATTATACATGATTAAAAATCTGTTAAAATTAAAGAAAAAAATTAAAACTATTAACACTGGAAATTAAAACAATGTTTGTTTAATAAGATATTAAGGCTGTACCTCAATGCTTTTACACACAAGAATACACCTTGCTTTGGCAGCTAAACTTTATAATTTGAGAGTCACACAGATGATGATGATTTGATTATGGTTATGACATATTTTCTTCCTCTTAAAATAAAAGAAGATATTTTATTTTTGATATTGCATGAAGACATTTGAGAGATTTAAATGCTTCAGATTACTTTTCAAATAGATGATTTAAATGCTTCAGATTACTTTTTCCTTCTATGATATTGTTATATTAAGATTTTAAAATTTCAGATTTTAACATTAGTGGAATTTTGATACTGTTTGGGTCATAAGCTCAGGGTTCTAAATTTGCCTTGGTTGTCTTCTAAATATAAACTTAAACTTCTCATCAGGCCAAAGACATCTCTGTCCAGCCTGCACCTGGCTCTCTCTAAACACAAATGTACATACCTTTAACCCAAATCTGTAATTTTAGTAGGACTCAAAGGTATGAGCCTAGATACCCATTACCTGCACCTGCTTTTCTATGATTTGGATTTCAATACTGATTGATAATACTAATATATCTAAAACTTTTATCTCCTTTTATAAAATAAGAATTCATATAAGCCTCAGAAAACCAAAAGAAGCCACTGGATCCACTTCACAGAGGTCAAAAGGACTCCAGACAAGTACAACAGTACAGCTTGAGTTTTCAAACTCCTCCCCATCCCAATTACTAAGGCTGTGGGCATAAAGTTTCCAAATAAGTTAGTAAATTTTAACTTTTGTCTCTAGTCTATCTGGTTCAGCAGGTTTCCACTTTTCTGGCAGACACATCCAAGCATCAATTGTTGACTGCAATCTGCTCCAAATGACCACAAGCCCTAGAATTGCTGAAGTAATGTGGACCAGTCCAGCCAAACATAATTGTTCCATGTCTCTACAGCCAGGTCAGATGACCACATACTTCTGATAAATACCCCATTGCCTGGGTTCCCTCCTTACCATTACTAGCCTGTCAGCCTCCCTGGGCTCTGACCACCTGCACCGTTTCAGCTTGGAACAGTTATAGAATATAGTACATCGACCCTGACCCTGCAAAAACAAAACAAAACAAAAAGCAAAAAAAACCACCCCAAAACAAAACAAACAAACAAACAAAAAACAGGCTAAATGGCTAAGTCAAAAAGAAACTCCTTGGCATGGGGGATGAAATGTCTACCTATAATGCCCATTGATATCCTAAAAAACTGGACTCAAAATTGCCAATTGGTAGATTTATTAACTAAAATGTTTCTGCAATAAGATGATTGACCTTCTTTATGTAGAACCAAAAAGGTATTATATGATCTTAAGAAAGTATTAATTCTATATAAATCATTCAGGATTATAATCTGGCTGTACTCAATGATCAGAACTACAGGGCCTTAAAAATTAACAGTACAAGAATGTATGTACTAGCCTCCTTGTCTTTGCTACCATTGGTAATCTGTAACTGATTGGGAAAACTATATGTTCAGATTTAACTTATATATGCTCTCAAAGATAATTTAGATATACCTAATAGATTTTGTTCCTCCAGTTCTCAAAAACCTTTAGGGATCTGAGAACATGGCATTTAATATAAAAAGCTTTTTATGATAGAGAGACATGTCAGCTCCTGGCAGCATCCTGTATCTTCTCCAAGAAGATGGATGGCCACAGAAGAACTTGCACTTGGAGGCTTTTGGAAAGGCCAGTCTCGCAGCAAAAAACCACCTTAGAATGCTGCTGAAATCCTGTGCACACTGTGAATAAGTGGAACAACAGAGGACTGATTACCCCATGCTGCAAAGTCAAGGTAAGTCAGTCTCCCCAGGTTCCTACTCCACAAAAAAAAAAATCTGCCAGATCTTCTGGGTTTAGCTCTGATCAAGTGCTGCTTTGGGGGCTTCTGTCCCCAAATGACCATGGAGATATTTGGGATTGCTACCTAGGTAGCTAGAAAGCTGTCTTACTTTTTAAATGTATCCTTCTCAGATCTGATGGTGTTTGATGACTAGGGTACCAGTTTAACAGCCCCAATACAAGACTACAAGCACCTTGATAGGTCATTAATAAGTATCAGGGGCCTCATGGAGAGCCTGCTCCAAGGCTGCCTCCAAGGTAATGCAAGAAAATCCATGAAGGCAGCAAGGGCTATACTTTTTCTATTTGAGGGTATTTAGAAATAAATTTCTATATATCTGACTGGTAAAATAAGAAAACACACATGCTTTCTGATGTTAACTTCATCTAAGAAATGGTCTCTGACTCTTTTTGCCTCCACACAGTTACAAATCTCCATACAGTCACAGCTAAACATCTCATTTACATAGCTCTCTCATTATACAGCACTTTACAAAGTTTCTAGGCACAGCTCCTCTACACAGCAGCAGCTCTTTCACACAGCTCTGTAGCCAGAAGTTTTCCTGTGTCCACCCGGTTCCTGCAGCCACTCAGACCCAGGTAAACACACAGAGACTTATATTACTTATAAACTGTATGGCCGTGGCAGGCTTCTTACTGTCTAGTTCTTATATCTTAAATGAACCCATTTCTATTAATCTATAAGTTGCCACATGGCTTGTGGCTTACTGGTACTTTACATCTTGTTTCTCATGGCAGTGGCAGCCTTCCACTTCCCAGAATTCTCCTTTCTTCTTGTCCTGCCTGTACTTCCTGCCTGGCTACTGGCTAATCACCATTTTATTTATCAACCAATCAGAGCAACACATTCACAGCATATGGAACTTATCCACAGCACAGCTCTCTCTCACACTCACTCATACATTTTTTACATTACTCACTCACTCTTTACTCACTCACTCTTTCACCCACTTACCCCTTCACACTTCTCTCATACGTTTTCTTCTTCATCTCTCACTCAGCGTGAACACACACACACACACACACACACACACACACACACACATAATCTGTGGCAGCTTTCATATAGCTCTACACATAGCTGCTGCTGCTGCTCTCCCACAGCCAAATGCTAGACAATTATAAGTTTCATTTTCAGGATCCTACCCATTCTCAAAACACAATATAAGTCACATAGTTTCTCTTTGGCTAGTAATGTCACATTGACCCATGCACATAGCTCTAAGTTGGTGAGGAATCTCAGACATTACACAATTGGTTGAACCTTGATTGGTCAGGGTACGTGTAGAAAGGGAGCTCCTGCAAGGACTATGTCTTGATGGAAACAGCCTGGCCTTGATTTAGTAACAAACAACACCTGGGAATTAGTCTCTGTGTATTTTCTGTAGGGGCAGCTTAGTCTGTTTTGGACTTGTTCTAAGGTATTTGCAAAATGTGTAAAAGGCTACCTTTGAGACTGAGAATACTGTTACTTCCCTGTGTCAATAAAGAAGAATATTCTGGTAATATTTCTGTACATCAGAATTATACAGCTTAAACAGAAATCCATAGCTAAATGTGTGCTCAGAGATGTAAAACACACTACCAAAGGACTGTGGAGAGCACCCTACAGCTGTTCTTATTAGGGAGGCATAGCAGTGGCACCCGAGAAAGTTACAGATAGAAAACAACTGGCTCCCCCAGCCAGTGACCCCATGGCTTCGCCAGGTGGGGCTCCCCATCAGGGAGTTTGCACATCTGGTGGTTTGACTTGTCAAACACTAGTTGTCACCTGCTGTATACTCCCATGGCCCCTGACAAATAAATTTCCTGTTAAAAATATAAACAGGTATGCCTTATTCACAGACTTCATGGTACAGGATAAACTGGTTTCAGATATAACTTTGGAGGTTCAAAGTTTTAGCATTGATAAATGCAGCTTTGATAAACTGATAGAGCATTGACTAGAAACAGTTCTTAAGAGTCCTTAAATTTCTACGGATTTTTAACCCTTTTGCTATGACACTAAGAGGTAACTCTGTTCCAGCTGTCTTACAGATACCTGCAGGTTCCTGGGAAAAGTTCTGCTACTGTATCAGGAAATTTGGTCTGATGAAAACAGTTTCCAAAGCTCATTTTGACCCCACCCATTTTCGAGCATATTTTGCAGTTTCTCTCTTCCTGCCTGGGCCAAGGCCAACCCACAGAGGGTCCTCCAGATACGCCAGCCCCTGCATCAGCTCCGAGGCTGCCAACCACAAACCCAGGACACCAACCGGGTGAGTACTGGCAGGTTAACTTCACTCACATGCCCACTCATAAAAACTCTGTTATCACCTAATTCGTGTGTTACCGATGGCCAAATGACTGAATGGTATGATTACAGAGAATTGAAATGTTGCAGACCAAAGCTGAATTATCTTGTGCTATTTTTAGTCCCCCTGAAAGCCATTCATTGCTCATCCCACCCTGTGTCTAACCTAGTACCCTCATGACTACTGACTATCAAAACCTTTATGGTGAACTCATTGCAAGCCGCTAGCTCCCACCAAACCAAAAGCTAGGAAAGCCAAAGGGAGCATCCAGGCCTCTAACAGGCCTCTCAACTTTGCTATTCCCACATGCCTGATATTTCTACCAACATGTACTAAAGGTGTCTTTGTTTATAACTTTCTTTCTTCTGTCACTATAAGTTTTCATGAACCTGTTGCCACATGGGAACATGGTATTTCTGGTAACCTGAATCTGTGTTCCTGGGCCACTGTCACTCATATTCGGCTTCAGAACAAGCTTTCACTCCATTTGAAGTGAGAGTTATAGTTGAAGGTTGAGAGTTATCTGAAAAAGCAAAATTAGTTCTTTATAAGATTAACACGTAAAACTAGTTTTTAATTCAAAAGGAAGAATTATGTCCTCATGTCCAAGCTGAGCCTCTGAGACCCTCCTTTGCTACCAACGGAAGAAGGGAAGGAATGCCGACCACAGAACTGTGAACACAGAGATGGCACTGAAGAATTGCAAACACAGTCAAGTTATCCTTATGCATGAAAGCAAAAATGGAGATATTTTCAAATATGTAAATGTCAGAACACATATGCTATAGACCGAATGTTTGTGTCCCCCCCGGATTCATATGTTAAATCCTAACATCCAACGTGATGGTATTTGCGAAGCAGGTTCACTGCGCACTGGTTCCCAGCTTATCTAAGTCTGGTGAGACAGAACACCCACACACATAACAAGTTACACGAAGCAGATTTATTACGTACACACAGGCAGCAAGGGACAACAGAAGCCTAGGATTCCTTGAGAGCAGCTTTTCCAGCTCAGCAAAGCTGGCTAGGCGAGAGGGAGGATTGAAGACACATGCTTCACTTGCCCGGCAGCTGAGAGTCTCCCCAGAGCAGCTCAACCAGGCTTTAAGAATCCAGAGTTGCAGAGAATGCTGGGTTGAAGCACTCCATGAGGGACATCCTACTTGGGGAGGAGAAACAGGAACAAAGCCTCTGCTGTATTGGCCAGCTCCTGGCATCTTAAGATGCACCCAGCACTTCCTACAGTCTCTTCCCTCCTCCCTCCTTCCCTCCCATCCTTGCCTCTCCCCACCACTATCTCTTTCTCTTTTTCTTGTGCTGGGTTTGAATCCAGGGCCTGGCATAAGCCAGACAGACATTTCACTACTGAGACATCTCCAGCTGTTAACATCACTACTGAGACATCCTCAGCTGTTGATATCACTACTGAGACATCCCCAGCTGTTGACATCACTACTGAGACATCCCCAGCTGATGACATCACTATTGAGACATCTTCAGCTGCTGTCATCACTACTGAGACATCCCCAGCCATTGACATCACTACTGAGACATCCCCAGCTGTTGTCATCACTACTGAGACATCCCCAACTGTTGACATCACTACTGAGACATCCCCAGCTGTTGACATCATTACTGAGACACCTTCCGCTGATGATATCACTACTGAGACATCCCCAGCCATTGACATCACTACTGAGACATCCCCAGCTGCTGTTATCACTACTGAGACATCCCGAGCTGTTGAGAGTTACCCTTGAGAATTACAAAGAAGGTAGAGGCTGGTTTATGGCTGGCCACCAAGAGAACTGTTCTGTAGTTTGGGGAAGCAGGAATTTCAAGGGGTGATCAGGACACAAGAGCTTATAAATGGGATGGTTTCCGTATAAAAGATCCTGAGAACCCTGTCTGCTGTGTGAGAAGGGCACAGTCAGAAATCAGCTTTCTATGGACCAGAAGGCATGACCTGACACAGATATGGACCTACCAGATCCTTGATCCAAGATTCTCTAAGATCGGAGTAAATCTCAGAACTGAATAAATTTGAGAATAAAATTGCATCATCTATAGAGTCACAGCATCTATGGGATCTGCTAACAGCCTCAGCTGATAGAGACCATATCCCTCAGCCCTGTGAGAGATCAGGCAACCCTGGGAACAGTGGACATTCATGGGAATGAGAGCATAGCTTCTCTCTGTTCATGATCACAATGATCAGTGAAGGGGCTTTTATTCACTAAACATGTTCAAAGGAAAAAACTGTAGAATCAAGAAACAATTTGGGCTTCATGACTTTCCAAAGCATGAAAAAAAAAAAAAAAAGAGGAAGGAAGACAGAGAAAGGAAGAGAGATGAGCCAGGCAGATTGTGGGACACAGATGCTGGATGGAGGAGAGGTCACTGGGAGATACAGACTGTGGATGGACAAGCAGTCACTGAAGGAGGAAGTAGCTGCTGTCAGCTAAGGCTTGGGCTGCTGGAATCATAGCTGATCTCCTACCTGCGTTCCTCTTCCTTCCCGCAGCAAACTCCATAGCTGAGCAGACAGGAGTCAGCATCTTCAGCCCGTGAAGAAGCCTTGGTCCAGAGAGAGCCATATGCACACAAGGCCCCGAAGTTCTTGACAACCTGTAGAAAAGCCTCTGAGTCAATTTTATGTATATTTAGGGAGACCCGGAAGTGTGGAGTGCTCATCTGGGCTGCACGTGAATTCAAGAAATTACAGCTGGTAGATACTGGAGATAAGTAACCGTTAATGAAATCTAAATAACTGAACTAAATATCATTTCAAAATATACCTGAAATTTTTCTTGCTTTGTCTTTCCAATTTATTTTTTTTCTCCATCTCTGCTGGTAAGATTCACTCTGAGAGAGAGGGGAAGTTGGCATCCATGCTCTTGGTTTTCTTATCTCAAAAAGCTCATCACTTCCATCTCAATGTTTTTCCCCATTTTATTTTATGTGTATAGGTGTTTCACTTTTCATGTATGTCTGGGCACCACATTCATGTCATGCCTGAGACCAGAAAAGTGTTCCCTAGGCTGGAGTTACAGTGGTTGTGAGCTGCCACTGGGTGGGAATCAAACCTGGGTCCTCTGGAAGAGGAGTCAGTGCTCTTATCTACTGAGCCACCTCTCTAGCCCCCCAGTCTCAGCCCTTGAGATTCAGTGACACCACACTGTCCCCCAGTCTCAGCCCTTGATTCAGTGACACTACACCATCCCCCAGTCTCAGCTCTTGATTCAGTGACACTGTGCTGCCATCCTGCAGCAACTCAAGCCTTTTTTGACTTAGTGTGTTTCTCTGCATCTGAGCCAGAGTGCAGACACACACTGTCTTTTACAGAGTGTGGTAGGAGGACCAGGAGTTCAAAGACTGCTTCCATGACCTCAGATTGAATGGAGGTTGTGCTTCTCAGGGCTGAGACCTAAGCTGCCATTTTAGTACTGAAACAACAAGCTGACCCTTGTACGTTCCGAGAGTCAGGAGAGCCAGTGTACATCTGCCTTGGTGAGGCATTATGATTAATTTAATGTGGCCACTAGAAAAAAATGGTGGCTAAGAAAGAAGCAGGAGCAAAATCAAGAAAGTTCTGACAATTACAGGGCTGTCTTTAATCAAAGCCAAGTTAGTTCCTTTTGCCTTTAAATGTTAGTGGAAGTTTCTTTCGTGAATATTGAATCTTAGGGCTAGGCATGGAGCTTAGATGGCATGCTCTTACCTAGCATGCACAAGACCTGGATTACTTCCTTCCCTGGCACTGTGTAAACTGGGCACACTCACAATCCCAGAATTTGAGAGGCAGAGGTAGAAGGATCAGGAGTTCAAAGCAAGCTGTGGGCACATAGTGAATGTGAGGTCTGCCTGGTATAAATGAGACCTGATTTTTTTTTAAGTTGAACCTCAAGTCTACTTAAACTGATTTAATGCTACATGGTTCCATCTAAGCAATGATATAGAGAGAAGATAATCAGAGCCTACCAGAGTTCCACTCCAGGGGACAATGTGAGGAGACCCATTTAAGGTGGAGACAAATGGTGGAGGCAGGCCAAACAGGAAGAAGATAATGTGGGTATAAGAAAATGTGAGTCACAAATTATGTTGATGTCTTCATGCCTAGAGAGCTGTCTATCATTTTTCTCTTTTATTTACTTTGTAATAGGAAGATAGAATAGCTAATCAGTTTCTACTGAGCTCTTTAAACTTTTCAAATAATTTATCAAAGAGATAAAAAAGCCCCCCAAAACAAACAAACAACTAGCTTTTAAAGGAATTATTGGATGACTGAACTACAATTAGATTTCTCACCTTTCATAATTTCTACAGTTATTTTCTGGAGAGATGAAACTCCTAAGTATTTTAATGTAAGCACCAAGAATGCAAACAGCCCAGGAACTAGTCTATCAGATTACTCTGCAGGAGAAACTCCCTCCCTTCTTTATATTCCAGCCCATGATGCGAAGCCACAGTAAATAGGAACTAGAAAATGATGGGACTCCTTGTCACTCATAAGTGTCCCCTCTTTCTGGGAGCCTTGGTGCACAAAGCACTCAATCAGGATCAACAGAAGCTCCAAGACAGAAACAGTTTCTCTTGCTCTGGGTCCTAAAAGTAGCTGCCCAGTCCAAATCCAGTATTCAGACACATTCTATCCAGATTAAAGGCTGAGATTCGAGGACGTTAGAGCCCTACTTAATAATCACAGATAATCACCGTCTTTCTTGCTAGGGAGCACTTGACATGAAAACTTTGTATGCAGCATTTCTTCTCTACCAGATGGACGAAGAGGGTACTGCCATTTAAGGACATCTGATTGCCTGTCACAGGATCACACAAACACAAGGACACTTGTGTTCAGAGGGAGACTCTCTCTGCTTTGTAGTGCCACTGTTTCTGTTTTCCTCTTTTTGGTCCCCCTGCCATGTCTCATTATTATTGATCTACAAATATTGTGGATGGATTCAGTATTGTTTTTCTAGTCTGAAACACTTGTAACGAGTCTATGTCAATATTTCTATCTGTACTGGGATCAAATTTACATACATTGACTCAGATGTACAAAAAGCAATTTTAATTTCTGTAGTTGACTGACTTTGTAATTTACTATTCTCTTTGACTCTATAGATGCTACTTCTACACATGGCCAACAAACCAACCAACCCTTTCTATCATTTGCCTCAATGACACTATAATGGTAAAACCAAATAAAATCGTACTTTGATAACAGTAGAAACAAGTCTCTGTTGATTAAGATACTACAGTAGTTGTACACATATAAAGCTAGTCCATCAACCGTAACTACTCTTTTCCTCTACAGAAGCCTTTCTTGTTACCCATTCTTGATGCTTTTCTCCAGATTGATTTACTTTGAATATCTATGGAAACTTGCGTATGGGTTAGGTTAGGTGGAGAGACATTTGATCTTTGTATCATGCCCTGAATTCTCAATGGACTCCAGTGAGACTTTCTTCATGCTATGAATCACTGAACATTCTAGATCGGCCCCTTCAATTCTGTAGTATGATGGAATGGAAAAGCTCAACCATTAAATGGGAAAATTGGTAATAAACTAAGAAACCTTTAATCTGCATGAAAAGGTGTAGCTGTTTAATTTATCATTGTTTTCCTAAATGAAAATTACATAGTTATGGTTTTGCTTAAAGAGAAACCACTAAAACATGTACATTAATATTTTCTTTTTATATCAGCCTATAATAAAAATGAAGTTATTAAGTGGCCGTGTACTCCACTGTAGTCAATACATTCTATAAAGGAAACAACTACACTCATTCTTCCAAAATTCTCCATATGCCAATATGAAAAGCTTCATTCATGAACCCCACATAATATGGGAACCTGCTGACTTCCTAAGCTTGCATATTTGAAGGAAGAGTTATTGTAGATCTATGGTCACAGCAGCTTTCATTAGCTACATGTATGGGATATTTTCATACTACAGATATTAATAAGATAAACATAAACCACACAGTGTACTAATCTTGCCCTCATACATGCCATTGGGCACCCTTATTGGTAAATAACAGATATTCTAATAAGCTCAGGATTCCAAAGGCTTTCTGTTATTGTCCCAGAAGAGAATGCATGATGAGCAGTTTTCACTTTGTACATCTTCATGATAGAATGAAATGAACAAGACAGAGTATAGTGAAAGAACAGTTAGTATGTGAAAATCTTCCAAAGAGTCATATTTGCTTTGCTTGCACATTTTTATAGGACACTAACTGATGTATGTATGAATGGTCACCTGTGCTGGAATCACAAGGACTGTGACAAACTGATAAAGATTTTGTCATCTTATAAATTCAGTGAAAAGGACCAAAGACACAGGAGCAAGAGGCTCCAAATGGAAGGCCTTATTAGAAAGTCTGATTCCCTGCAGCCTGCGATCTGCAGTTAGGCAGCATATCCCATGTGTCCCTAGCAGATGCTCTTTTTATATAGAAGACACCCAACTGGCGGCCTGTTTTTTGGTAAGCTGAACCAGCCCTGATAGACATTCAGGTAAAGGATTCCAAGACAGGGCCTGGGAGATGGGCTCAGCAGTTAAAAGCACTGGCTGCTCTTCCAGAGGACCCGGGTTCAATTCCCAGCACCCATATGGCAGCTCACAATTGTCTGTAACTCAAATTCCAGTGGATCAGACTCCCTCACAAAGACATGCATGACAAATACCAATTCATACAAAAATAATAATAATAAAAAAAAGAATTCCAAGACAGATGGACATTTCAAATCCAGCTTGTGTCTTCAGGACCTGCTCAGGCCCAATCATACACACACATACACACACACACACATATGTGTGTGTGTATATATATATATATATATATATATATATATATATATATATATATATAATCATTGTGATACATACATATATCACTTCCATTTGATAATAGATCGATGCTGTGCATGTCCTATTTTATGACTTAGTGGGTCAGATAACATCTAGCTCATGATGGGCAGTTCAGGTCTCATGGTAACTTGGTGGCCCACTGTCAAACATTTAGTTTCCACTAAGGGACAATATCAGGCCAAGAACTGTCTTTCAAAGAGGACATAGCCTTCTGCAGATGATGGTAGAGCCTTGCTTCAAAATCCCAAAGGTCCCTTCTGTGACTCACTAACAGGGACCTGCCAAAGCTTCCAAACAGCATCCTTATCTGCCACTGATACTTCAAGTACCATCAGATTGGCTCGATGACATGGTCCAAATGGTAGAGCAGCCTGGGCCTGTTGAAGAGCCTTCTCTTGTTCCAGGCCCCACACAAAGCCAGTAGCTTTCCAAGTTACTTGGTATATGGGGTTGAGTAACACATCCAAATGAGGAATGGCTGTCTCCAGAATCCAAATAGGCCTGCTAAATGTTGTGCTTCTTTCTTGGTGTTGGGAGGGGCCAGATGCAATAATCCTTCACCTTGAAAGGAATATTTCTGCATGCCCCACATTACTGAACTCCTAAGAATTTCACTGAGGTAGAAGGCCTTTGCATTTTGGTTGGATTTATTTCCCATCCTCTGTTGTGCATATAGGTTACCAGTGAGTCCAAGGTGGTTGCTACCTCCTGCTCACACCAATGTGACATGTCACAGAAGAGATAGATGATCAAGATCTCTTCTCAGTTATGATGTAGGGCTGGAGAGTTAAGATATCCTTGAGGTAAAACTATAAAGGTATACTGCTGGCCTTGCCAACCAAACGCAAATTGCTTCTGGTGGTCCTTATGGACAGATACCAAGAAAAAGGCATTTGCTAGATCAAAGCTGCATACTACATACCAGGAGATGCATTAATCTGCTTAAGTAAGGATACCACATCTGGTATGGCAGCTGCAATCTGAGATATTACCTGACTGAGTTTTTGATAGTCAACTGTCATTCTCCATGATCCATCCATCTTCTGTACTGGCCCGGTAGGAACATTAAAGGGAGATGTGGTGGGAACCACCACCCTCACATCTTGTAAGTCCTTAATGGTGACACTAATTTCTGTAGTCTTTCCAGGGATGTGGTATTATTTTGGGTTCACTATTTTCCTTGGCAGAGGCAACTCTAAAGGCTTCCATTTAGCCCTTACAACTATAATAGCTATCACTCCACAGGTCAGGGAACCAATATGAGAATTCTGCCAACTTCTAAGTATATCTATCTCAATTATACATTCTGGGACTGGGGAAATAATACAGGAAGAATTCACGGACCTGCTGTGGTATAATCCTTTTTTACACTGTAAAGATATGTCACTCAAATTAGTTTAGTAAAACACTGATTGGCTGGTAGCTAGTCAGGAAGTTTTGTGGGAAAGCCAAACTGAGAATGCTGGGAAGGAGAAGGACAGAGTCAAGGAGTCACCAGCCAGACACAGAGGAAGCAAGATGAGAATGTCATACTGAGAAAGGTACCAAGCCAGGTGACTAAACATAGATAAGAATTGTGGGTTAGCCAGGCAGTGGTGGCACACGCCTTTAATCCCAGCACTTGGGAGGCAGAGCCAGGCGGATATCTGTGAGTTTGAGGCCAGCCTGGTCTACAGAGCAAGATCTAGGACAGGCACCAAAACTACACAGAGAAACCTTGTCTTAAAAAAAAAAAAAAAAAAAAAGAAAGAAAGAAAAAAGAATTGTGGGTTAATTTAAGTGTAAGAACTAGTTAATAATAAGCCTGAGCTACTGGCTGAGCATTTATAGGAAATATTAAGCTTCAGAGTCAATTATTTAAGAAGTGGCTGCTGGATATTTGGGAACAGGCAGGTAGGAAAGAAACTTCTGCCTACAGGAACCCACTAGCCCTACTATGAGTTTGACTTCAGCCCATTAATCACCTGACCTCCACAAGCACCTACTCTAAGTGGAGGGCCACAGTGTTTCTTAAGATCTCTTTGAATCAGTGTTAATTCAGAACTAATATCCAATAGACCCTGGAAAGTCTGATTGTTTCCTTCCCCCAGTGTACAGTTACAGTTATCCTAATAGAAGGCTACAGGTCTCTCTGGGAAAGGACTGGAGAAAGGTTAACAGTAAGCTTTTAGATATTTTATCAAATCCTACCTCAGAGGAACCTGGTTATCCTTTCATTCATTGGGCTTGAGATCTGCGAACTGGCTCAAGTCTGGTTCATGGGTTCAGATTCTCCTTTTGCCATGATCCCACATAGCCTTTCTTTCGTTTGTTTGAGAATTTTTCTGCTTATACAGATCAAACAAAAATTCAGTAGGCTTCTTAGCTATTTCATGAGTGGAAACAGCATGATTGAGTAGCCAGTACTTTATGAGTATGTCGCCATAAAATTCACTTTGCCTGTGCTGACCATGTGGGTTAGACCATTTTGGACGTCACTTTCTCTGTGCTGCCCAGTATGATAGCTACAATCACTCTGCCTTTGTCAATTCAGTGCTGCCACCTGACCTTTGCTATCTTGGGGCCCAATCAAACTCATTGAATTTAGTTCATCCAGCTGAGCAGAAACATCTCCAACCCTAACATCTGGTACAAGAAAAAAGGTGACAAAAACCTCTTCAAATACTCCTTTCACCATTTTGTGTCTTATAAGATTAGTGAAGGGCATGTCTTCTGGGTCTTTCCATTGTGGAGGATTAGGTTTTACACAGGGCACTCATCCTAACATTGCATTTCCCTGGGCCTTAAAAATCCCTTTATCAACGCTAAGCCAAGGGCTATAAGGCATCTCCAACTTCTTTTCAGTAAGACATCTTTTGACAAATGCTTCAGCCAACCATCCAAACAAACTTTAGACCCCTCTCTCTTTTTTTGACTGAGTAAGCTTCCATATTAAACCTAGAATCTCCACTCATAGTGCTCATATCAATAAACTCAGCCTGACCCAGTTCCATGTTTCTGCCACCATTATCCCAAACCCTCAAAAATCTGTTCCCATACATATACCCCAGACTTAGCTTGAATAAATTAGCAAACTCATTAAGCTCTTTAGTAGTATGCCACACCTCCTCATGGACTACACTTCCCACCTCCCTTCTAGGAGACTGCTTTGTCTTAAGTCTGGTTAAATGTGTAGAAGCAACTATTCGTGGGCCCTGAGGAACATCAGTACTATGTTTCCTGGCATTTCCTTCAGAGAAAGTCACTGCTGGCTTAATGGACAATGAAGGATTCATTTTCTCAGTCAGAGGTAAAGAAGGCAATATTTCAAGGGGGTAGGACTGAGGGTGGAGAGACTACTTCCTTAGGTGAGAAAACCCTTGAGAATCTGAGAGTTTAAAGTTCTCAGCTTCACTAGTGTCCTCCCACACATCCCATTCCAAGTTACAGGATCCCATTCTTTACCAATTAATGCCCTTGCTTTAACCTAAGACGCCCTCCAAAGCTGGGACTTGAATTTTCACTGTAATTCAACCAAGCCTTATAATTTTCTGTAGCTAGAGTTCTGTGGCTGCTGGAAAGAAGATTCTCTTCCAGGGCACATGTAGACGCCTTTAGTTGTTTATGCACATCTGGAGCTAGTCAGTTTTATCACTGAGTTCATTGTTGTCCTTTACTGTATTCTGAGATGCTAGAAGTTGGTTAATTTTATCACAGAGCTCATCCCTACCCTTTGTCAATTTATCCAGAGACGCTAACAGCAACCAACCAGCATCATCATTTTCCTTATTTCCACAAACAGTCCAAAGTTTTATATACAGAGTCAAAAAAAATCTGTTGCCGCCCACAGTTGGTGAATCAGGATAATGAAATGCATTTATCTCCTTAAATTTGCAGAATAGTACACAACATGGGCTTTCAGTGTTCTCTGAGCTTCCAGGCGGGGCTTCAGTAACTATAGGTGTTGGCAAATTGGAAAGCCTATTCCAGATACTTAAAAGATTCATCCTATACTTCTGTTGCTCTAGAATCACTTCTCATTAAAAAATCTGTATTAGGGTTCTCAGGAACAACAGAACTTATAGAATGAATCTATCTATCTATCTATCTATCTATCTATCTATCTATCTATCTGGAAGGGGAATTTATTAGAATGACTTACAGGCTATAGCTCAGTTAATCTAACAATGGCTGGCTATGAACAGAAAGTCCAGGCTGGATCTCTCATCTGGTCCTCAATATACGCTGGAAACCTGAAGAAGTAGGCTCTAATACCAGTGAAGGAACTGACTTGCTAGTGAGGATAATAGCAAGCAGGCAAAGAGAGAGGTTTCCTTCTTCTTTGTCTTTTTATATAGGCTTCCAACTGAAGGGGTAGTGAGATTAGATCTGGATTAAAGATCTGGATTAAAAGTAGATCTTCCAATTAAGCAGAAATCCCTTCCAGGGGTGACCTCTATTTTAGGGTTTTAATTAATTCCAGTTATAGTCAAGCTGACAACAAAGAATAGCCATCACAAGGATGTAGCTGGAGAGTTTTCTCGCCAGGTCCCGCCAAACCCAACAGCCCACTTATAAAATAAACACACAGACACTTATATTATTTAAACTGTTTGGCCTAATGACTCAGGCCTCTAGCTATCTAGTTCTTACATCTTAAACTAATCCATTTCTATAAATCTATACCTTGCCACGTGGCTCGTGGCTTACCGGCATCTTTCCATGCTGCTTGTCATGGCGGCGGCTGGCAGTGTCTCCCTCTGCCTTCCTGTTCTCTCAATTCTCTTCTCTGTTAGTCCCGCCTAGACTTCCTGTCAGGCTACTGGCCAATCAGTGTTTTATTTATTGACCAATTAGCAACACATTTGACATATAGACCATCCCACAGCACAGGGAGTCTTTCCTTGATGACTAATATTGAATGTTATGCATCTAAATTTACATTTATTTATTTGTTTATTCTAGGTGTGTATGTGTGTGGTTAAGCATGTGCCACAGAGTCCATGCGGAGGTCAGAGGACAACTTGCATGAATTGCTTCTTTCCTTCTACCATACAGGTCTCAGGGCTTGAGCTTAGGTCACTGGGCTTGGTTGCAAGCATCCTTAACCCACTGAGCCACCTTTCCCACCAAGAACTATAAGCTACTGGATTTAAAGTCACACTACCAACTGAGGTTTAAATGGATTAATTTAATTCTTACTGAATGACACAATGCCCCACAAATCTTCTGTTAGGTTTTTTTTTTTTTTTTTTTTTGCGGGGGGGGGGGGGGGGGGCGGGGCGGTTATCCTGCTTTCTAAGACTGGCCTTTCTAACTTTACATTGAAAACATTTGCCACTGAATCTTGAAAAATGTTTATAAGTGTGGACCCACTTCTAATAACTATAGTTCCAGCCTAAACCCATATTTATCTTGAGTTGCCTGTCTGCTTCTTCATCTCTGTACTGTCATGAATGTACATATTCTTCTGCAGGACTACACTGTCCCAGAGAGCCTCCACGTTTTGGTAGTTTGCTTGTATCGATGTAAGCCCCATTATCCTCCAAAAGTCAGTACTAATTCTTCAATAGTGAGCCTGTACTGTCCAAAACTGAGCCCTTTTGACAAGTCTGACAGTGCTAATTTGTTTCTACCTGAGCAGTCAGTCCAGAAACAGAACTCTTTACTTTTAATGCTTGTCATTGCATGTTCCTCTAAAGAAGCCAGAAACATGAAAGAGAGTGTGACAGTTCGGAAATTCCCTCCATTTAGCTTTCAAATTGGTGATCATTTTATTTGCAGATATTTTATTTTAATTTTTGGTTAGTGTCCTTGGGCAGAGTAGAGGCTGAAAATGCACGTTTAATGTTTTCTGCTTTAAATAGCCCTTCAGAACTAAATGTAGGATGAACAAAGGCCCAGGATCAGTTTCATCACAGAGAGAGGACGGAGGGAAGGAGGAAGGCAGAAAGTGAGGGAGAGAAGGAGCCGAGAGGGAAGGAGAGAAGGAGAGAGGGAGAGAGGGAGGGAGTGAGCATAGACTTCAGACATTTTCATATCTATGTTCATAGTAGTATTATTCACAAGTGACAAAAAGCAAGAGTCTGCCAACAGCTGAATGGACACATAATATGCCATTTTGGAGTATCATATGTCTATGCTTATATACATGATGTAAAAATATATGTATATAATAGAATAGTAATAGTACTCAGCTTTAAACAGGAGAACATTCATGTGTATATTCATTTAATCTTTGGGACAGGGTCTCCTGTTAGCCCCACTTGTTCTTAAACTCACTAAGTAGTTGAGGGTGACTTTGAACTCTTGATCTTTCTGCCTTCATTTCCCAAGTGTTGAGATACAGGTGTGTGCCATTCTGCCAACTATAAGGAAGGACATTCTGACACACACAACAGCATGGGTGATCCTTGAGGATAATAAGTGGTGTAACAAAGTCACCAAAGGATAAACATCATGCGATTTGACTTACATGAGGTATCAAAGTAGTTGAAATTCATAGTCAGGAAAATTAGGACAGTAATTGCCAAGGCCCGAGAGGATAAAGAATAAAGAGTTCTTGATTAATAGACACAGGGTTGGGCATTTTCTGGGGGTAGATATTTGTGGTAATGCTGTGGAACAGTACATGCAAAGGCACATAATATCATGATATGGTACACTTTAAAATGATAGCTTTTTAGGTATTTATATTTTACCACAGTAAATATTTTGCTTAGTTTTTAAAAATCTCATATATATGATAGTATATATATATATATATATATGTAATGTAAACTTCTTTCTTAAAAAGAGTTATTTTATCATTTTAAATGATGTATATCTGTGTGTATATGGTCTGTGCATGTGCCTGCAGATGCCCACAAAGGCTAGAGATATTGCCACTGAAATGACCCAGTTACTGGGAATTGAACTCATGCCCTCTGCAAGAGCAACACATGCTCTTAAACTCCGAGCCATCTCTCCAATCACTAGTGTGTGAATTTGGAATCTCTCATTTGTTTTCAGATAATGTCACAGCATTCCTCGTAAACAATGAGATATTTTCACTTCTTTGTGTACTTATTTTTAAGAAGATTCTTCCCTGCTGCTTCCAATGCTATACAAAATTAACATTAGGAATGTAATGTGAGAATCTTGTCAACATTGAGACACTTGAGATTTACACCTTCAATTCTGGGCAAACCAGTCATAATCATTAAGTACTGAAGCATCCCAACCTATTCAGTTCTCAGACAGTTTCTTATGGTTTCCCAGAACTTCTCAAGTAATTACTTTTTGGGTATCGAGGGACTTATAACAACCAAAGAGCATGTTGCTCATCTCAGTCATTGTCTGGGTGCATCGACATCCACCTTAAAGGCACTGACACTCTTTTGTGAGCCTGGCCTCATGAATGCGATCACATAATTGCAATAATTAGGAAGCTCACCTCAGGATATTATCAAAATGACCCACCCAAACCCAAGTCCATATGGTCTGAAATAGCTAATGAGTCAGTTAATGTGCTATGTCCAGGAGTAATGGGTACTCAATATGGATTGCATGAAGGTATAATTTACCAACAGTCTGACTGATTAAGGGTTTCAAGTGGACATTTTGCAACTTAAAGAGGGTTCAGCGTGTTAACATTTTTAACTATTAAACCAAAAAGAAGAACCAATGAATATTTAAAAGTTAAGGGCACTGGAATGTGAACGGTGTCTTTCAGGTGCACATTCTAGGATTAAAACTCGATGTAATATAAAATGGAATGAAGAAGTGGGCTTCAGTCACTGTTCATTTATACACTGTGAAGAGGCATGGGAGATGCTGCTGAGTGAGTCTAGTGCGTAAAGAAAGGAGGCAACGAAAATGTTAAATATTTCATCTACGGATTTCAGGTTGAGGTGGGAAAAAGGGAAAGTTATATTACAAGCATTTCTTTTTTTTTTTTTTAATTTTTATTTTGCAATACAATTCAGTTCTACATACAGGCACAGATTCCCTTGTTCTCCCCCCTCCCGCCCCCCCTCACCTTCCCCCCAGCCCGCCCCCCATTCCAATCTCCTCCAGGGCAAAGCCTTCCCCACAGACTGAGATCAACCTGGTGGACTCAGTCCAGGTAGGTCCAGTCCCCTCCTCCTAGGCCGAGCCAAGGGACCCTGCATAGGCCCCAGGTTTCAAACAGCCGACTCATGCAATGAGCACAGGACCCGGTGCCACTGCCTGGATGCCTCCCAAACAGATCAGGTCAATCAACTGTCTCACCCACTCAGAGGGCCTGATCCAGTTGGTGACCCCTCAGCCATTGGTTCATATTTCATGTGTTTCCGTTCATTTGGCTATTTGTCTCTGTGCTTTATCCGACCTTGGTCTCAACAATTCTCTCTCATATAAACCCTCCTCATTCTCGCTAATTGGACTCCCAGAGATCCACCTGGGGCCTAGTCATGGATCTCTGCATCCAGATCCCTCAGTAGTTGGATGAGGTTTCTAGCACGACAATTAGGGTGTTTGGCCATCCCGTCACCAGAGTAGGTCAATTCGGACTGTCTCTCGACCATTGCCAGCAGTCTGTTGTGGGGGGTATCTTTGTGGATTTCTGTGGGCCTCTCTAGCACTTTGTTTCTTCCTATTCTCATGTGGTCTTCATTTACCATGGTCTCCTATTCCTTGTTCTCTCTCTCTGTTGTTGATCCAGCTGGGATCTCCCACTCACCCAAGCTCTCTTTCCCTCGACCCTCGCCCTTCACTACCCCCACTCATGTCCAGGCTGTTCATGTAGATCTCATTCCATTTCTCTGTCATTGGGCGATCCCTGTGTCTTTCTTGGGGTCCTGTTTTCCAGGTAGCCTGCCTGGTGATGTGAGTAGCAGTCCGGTCATCCTTGTTCCACATCTAGTATCCTGTTATGAGTGAGTACATACCATGTTTGTCTTTCTGAGTCTGGGATACCTCACTCAGGATGATTTTTTCTAGGTCCATCCATTTGTCTGCAAACCTCATGATGTCATTGTTTTTCTCTGCTGAGTAGTATTCCATTGTGTATATGTACCACATTTTGTTTATCCATTCTTCAGTTGAAGGGCATCTAGGTTGTTTCCATGTTCTGGCTATTACAAACAATGCTGATATGAACATAGCTGAACAAGTGCTCTTGTGGTGTGGTTGAGAATTCCTTGGGTATATGCCCAAGAGTGGTATAGCTGGATCTTGGGGGAAATGGATTCCCAATTTTCTAAGAAATTGCCATATTGATTTCCAAAGTGGTTGTACAAGCTTGCATTCCCACCAGCAGTGGAGGAGAGTTCCCCTAGCTCCACATCCTCTCCAGCATAAGGTGTCTTCAGTGTTTTTGATCTTAGCCAATCTGACAGGCGTAAGGTGGTATCTCAGAGTTGTTTTGATTTGCATTTCCCTGATGATTAGGGATGTTGAGCAATTCCTTAAATGTCTTTCAGCCATTTGAGTTTCCTCTGTTGAGAATTCTCTGTTTAGTTCTATAGCCCATTTCTTAATTGGACTGTTGGGCATTTTGATGTCTAATTTCTTGAGTTCCTTATATATTCTGGATATCAGTCCTCTGTCAGATGTGGGATTGGTGAATATCTTTTCCCATTCTGTAGGCTGTCGCTTTGCTTTGTTGACCGTATCCTTTGCCCTACAAAAGCTTCTCAGTTTCAAGAGGTCCCATTGATTGATTGTTTCTCTCAGTGTCTGTGCTACTGGTGTTCTATTTAGAAAGTGGTCTCCTATGCCAATGCGTTCAAGACTACTTCCTACTTTCTCTTCTAGCAGGTTCAGAGTAGCTGGATTTATGTTGAGGTCCTTGATACACTTGGACTTAAGTTTTGTGCACGGTGATAGATATGGATCTATTTGCAGCCTTCTACATGTTGATATCCAGTTTTGCCAGCACCATTTGTTGAAGATGCTTTCTTTTTTCCATTGTGCACTTTTGGCTTCTTTGTCAAAAATTATTTGTTCATAGGTGTGCGGATTAATGTCAGGGTCTTCAATTCGATTCCATTGGTCCACATGTCGGTTTTTATGCCAGTACCAAGCTGTTTTTATTACTGTAGCTCTATAGTACAGCTTGAAGTCAGGGATCGTGATGCCTCCAGAGGTTGTTTTATTGTACAGGATTCTTTTGGCTATCCTGGGTTTTTTGTTTTTCCATATGAAGTTGAGTATTATTCTTTCCAGGTCTGTGAAGAATTGTGTTGGTATTTTGATGGGGATTGCATTGAATCTGTAGATTGCTTTTGGTAAGATTGCCATTTTTACTATGTTAGTTCTGCCTATCCATGAGCATGGGAGATCTTTCCATTTTCTGACATCTTCTTCAATTTCTTTTTTCAGGGACTTAAAGTTCTTGTCATATAGGTCCTTCACTTGCTTGGTTAGTGTTACCCCAGGGTATTTTATGTCATTTGTGGCTATAGTAAAGGGTGATGTATCTCTGATTTCCTTCTCCGCTTTTTTGTCCATTGTATATAGGAGGGCTACTGATTTTTTTGAGTTGATCTTGTATCCTGCTATGTTGCTGAAGGTGTTTATAAGTTGTATCAGTTCCTTGGTGGAATCTTTGGGGTTGCTCAAGTATACTATCATGTCATCTGCAAATAGGGAAAGCTTGACTTCTTCCTTTCCAATTTGTATCCCCTTAATCTCCTTATGTTGTCTTATTGCTCTGGCTAGAACTTCAAGTACTATATTGAATAAGTATGGGGAAAGCGGACAGCCTTGCCTCGTTCCTGATTTTAGTGGAATTGCTTTGAGTTTCTCTCCATTTAATTTGATGTTGGCTGTTGGCTTGCTGTAAATTGCCTTTATTATGTTTAGGTATGTTCCCTGTATTCCTGATCGCTCCAAGACCTTTATCATGAAGGGGTGTTGGATTTTGTCAAATGCCTTTTCAGCATCTAGTGAGATGATCATGTGGTTTTTTTCTTTGAGTTTGTTTATATGGTGTATCACATTGACAGACTTTCGTATGTTGAACCATCCTTGCATCCCTGGAATGAATCATACTTGATCATGGTGGATAATTGTTTTGATGTGTTCTTGGAGTCTGTTTGCCAGTATTTTATTGAGTATTTTTGCATCAATGTTCATGAGGGAGATCGGTCTGTAGTTCTCTTTCTTTGTTGTATCCTGGTTTGGTTTGGGAATCAGGGTAATTGTAGCCTCATAGAAGGAGTTTGGTAATGTTCCTTCTGTTTCTATTGTATGGAACAATTTAGAGAGTATTGGTATTAACTCTTCTTTGAAGATCTGGTAGAATTCTGCACTGAAACCATCTAGTCCTGGGCTTTTTTTGGTTGGGAGACTTTTAATGACTGTTTCTATTTCATTAGGGGTTATTGGACTATTTAAATAGTTTATCTGGTCTTGATTTAATTTAGGTATGTGGTAACTATCCAGAAAATTATCCATTTCTTTTAGGTTTTCCAGTTTTGTGGAATAGAGGTTTTTGAAGTATGACCTGATGATTCTCTGGATTTCCTCAATGTCTGTTGTTATGTCCCCCTTTTCATTTCTGATTTTGTTGATTTGGATGCTCTCTCTCTGTCTTTTGGTTAGTTTGGATAAGGGCTTGTCTATCTTGTTGATTTTCTCAAAGAACCAACTCTTTGTTTCATTAATTTTTTGTATTGTTCTCTTTGTTTCTATTTTATTGATTTCAGCTCTCACTTTGATAATTTCCTGGCATCTATTTTTCCTGGGAGACTTTGCTTCTTCCTGTTCTAGAACTTTCAGGTGTGCTGTTAAGTCACTAGTGTGAGATTTCTCCAGCTTATTTATGTGGGCGTTTAGTGCTATGAATTTCCCTCTTAGAACTGCTTTCATAGTGTCCCATAGGTTTGGATATGTGGTGTTTTCATTTTCGTTGATCTCTAGGAAGTCTTTAATTTCTTTCTTTATTTCTTCCTTAACCCATTGGTGATTCAAGTGGGTATTGTTCAGTTTCCATGAGATTGTAGGTTTTCTGTAGTTTTTGTTGTTGTTGAAATCCAACTTTAGACCATGGTGGTCTGATAGAACACAGGAGGTTATTCCAATTGTTTTGTATCTGTTTAGATTTGTTTTGTGACCAAGTATGTGGTCGATTTTAGAGAAGGTTCCATGGGGTGCTGAGAAGAAGGTATATTCTTTTTTGTTAGGATGGAATGTTCTGTAGATGTCGATTAAGTCCATTTGAGTCATGACATCAATTAAGTCCTTTATTTCTCTGTTAAGTTTCACTTTGGGGGATCTGTCCAGTGGTAAAAGTGGGGTGTTGAGGTCTCCCACTATTAATGTGTGGGGTTTTATATGTGATTTAAGCTTTAATAATGTTTCTTTTACATATGTGGGTGCCCTTGTGTTTGGGGCATAAATGTTCAGAATTGAGACTTCATCTTGGTGGATCTTTCCTGTGATGAGTATGTAATGCCCTTCTTGATCTCTTTTGATTGATTTTAGTTTGAAGTCTATTTTGCTGGATATCAGGATGGCTACACCCGCTTGTTTCTTAAGACCGTTTGATTGGAAAGTCTTTTCCCAGCCTTTTATTTTTAGGTAGTGTCTATCTTTGAATTTGAGATGTGTTTCTTGTATGCAGCAGAAAGATGGGTCCTGCTTTCGTATCCATTCTGTAAGCCTATGTCTTTTTATAGGTGAATTAAGTCCATTGATATTGAGGGATATTAATGTCCAGTGATTGTTCATTCCTGTTATTTTTTGGTGGTGATGTGTGTGTACTTTTCTTCGTTGGGGTTTACTGCTGTGGCTTTATCTATTGCCTGCGTTTTCGAGGGTGTATCTGACTTCCTTAGGTTGGAATTTTCCTTCTAGTGCTTTCTGTAGGGCTGGGTTTGTGGATAAATATTGTTTAAATCTGGCTTTGTCATGGAATGTCTTGTTCACTCCATCTATGATGATTGAAAGTTTTGCTGGGTATATTAGTCTAGGCTGACATCCATGGTTTCTTAGTGTCTGCATTACATCTGTCCAGGACCTTCTGGCTTTCAAAGTCTCCATTGAGAAATCGGGTGTTATTCTGATAGGTTTGCCTTTATATGTCACTTGGCCTTTTTCCTTTGCTGCTCTTGATATTCTTTCTTTATTCTGTACGTTTAATTGTTAAATTATTATGTGGCGAGGGGACTTTTTTTGGGGGGTCTAGTCTGTTTGGTGTTCTATAGGCTTCCTGTATCTTCATAGGCATTTCCTTCTTTAAGTTGGGAAAGTTTTCTTCTATGATCTTGTTGAATATATTTTCTGTGCCCTTGAGTTGGTATTCTTCTCCTTCTTCTACCCCTATTATTCGTAGGTTTGGTCTTTTCATGGTGTCCCAAATTTCTTGGACATTTTGGTTCATGACTTTGTTGACTTTAGTGTTTTCTTTGACTGATGAATCTATTTCTTCTATTGTATCTTCAACGCTAGAGATTCTCTCTTCCATCTCTTGCATTCTGTTGATTATACTTGCATCTGAAGTTCCCAATCGTTTTCTCAGATTTTCTATTTCCGGCATTCCCTCTGTTTGTGTCTTCTTCATTTTTTCTATTTCCCTTTTCAGGTCTTGGACTGTTTCCTTCATTTGTTTCATTGATTTTTCTTGATTTTCTTTCAGTATTTTATTGTTTTCTTCCAGGACTTTTTTGATTTCTTCTAATTTGTTTGCCCTTTCCTCTAGTTGTTTACAGCGTTCTTCACATTTTTTTGTCTTTTCCTCTACACGAGCCTCTAGCTTCTTCATGATGACATTCATAAGGCTATTTTCTTCTGCTTCTTCCAATTTCTGATGTTCAGGTCTAGGTGTTGGAGGAGGGCTAGGGCCTGGTGATGGTGTATTGCTATTCATTTTGTTGTATGTGTTTCTGCCTTGACGTCTGCCCATCTCCTTGTGGTTCGTTCTTGGCCTTATCCGCAGCACACTTGGTTCAGACAGAGCTGACAGATTCAGGAAGTCTCTCTCTCTTGTCCAGATGGGAGCTCTCTTGTCCAAATTGGAAGTCCAGGGCAGGATGGGAGCTCTGTGCTGTGCTTCAGAAGGGAAGTCCGGGGCAAGATGGGAGCTGGGAGCTCTATTACAAGCATTTCTAAAGAAGGAACAAAGACAGCAAGGGAAGTGTCTGTACTTAGTGTCCACAGATGCAGAAAGAAGACATTTACTGGATAATTAATACACTTCTTGTTTACTTATGTGTGAGTACATACTCAGATGAAATGCTATAGTGCTTTGGAATAATCTCCTGTTTGTGGCATCTTAGAGAGGAAGTAAGTATTCCAAATAATGGTATGAGCCAGAATTAGGGAAAAAAATCCACATAAGCACCTTAACTGCTCATGTGGACTCTTATGACAATGGGACTTAGAGAGAAATATGACTAAACATAGTCTTATAAAGAAGACATTTCTATTGTTAGATTTTAAAACCACTTTTGTATATGTGCATGAATGTGTGTGTGCTAAATTAAAATTTTTATTAAGCCATAACAAAAAATACTCACATAGTTTTAACAATATCTGGGATTTTTTTATTTTCAATAAAAGAAGTTGAAGGTGGTTCATATCGCAGCAAAGCTCTTACAGACCTTTCAAGATATGTTTGCTCACCACCATTGCAGAAGCCTGGCTGATATTAGACCCACTGTGAGGTCTAATGTTTTTAAGTATTTAAAAACTAGAGCCTGGTGTGGTGGGCCAAAAGTGATGGGCCAGAGACGGTGGCCCACTTCTGTAATTGCAGGATGGAAGGGGCAGAGGAGAAGGACCAGCTCAGGGCATAGTTGGCTGCATAGAGAGCAGTCCTGCCTCTATTGTCTCAAAACATAGAAACAAACAAAAACCTAGAGTTTTAATGTGTTTGTTTCCTTTATATTCCTATGTATTTCACCTTATTTATTTTTAAAATAACAAAAATTCAAATAGATCCAAGGCTCTTTTAGTCTGATAAGGGCTTTGTGCACAAAATACTTTAAGGCTCTCCACTGTGCAGTGGCTTTGTTAAAGTCCACATGTTTTATAGTAAACACTGGAGCTTTTAACTGTAGGTGTCTCAGAATTACTTCATATATTTATTTTATTAAAAAATTTACATGAAATAAAAATGTTGAATTGGACAAAAAGTTACACAATAGGAAATAAGTCTTTTACCACCTGCTCTGCTTGCCAGAAGCAGCCATAGTTTATGATGAGCCTTTCACAAATGTCCTGTTTCTACTTTTGTGGATAATATATGCCTGTAAATGTATAAATGCAAATATATATATACATATACACATATATATATTTACATAGGACATTTATAGTGATGCTTTTTAAAAACAAATAGCATATTTTACACAGTAATATGTACATTATATATAAGTACATAGAATAAAACTGTTACTTTTATAATTAATGGTTATTTAGTGTTTGGGTTAGCATTAACTGTCAACTTAAAACAGACTAGAATCACTGGAAAAAGGAGTTTCACTTGAGCAATTGTCCTTATCATGTTGGTCTATAGGCCTGTCTATGAGGGATTGTTTTGATTGTTAATGGATGTAAGAAGGCCCAGCCCACTGTGGGCAGTGCCATTCTCTGGCAAGGCAGTACTGGGCTGTATAGGGAAGCTAGATGAGCATGCTCAAGCCTGACCGTGAGTTGCAAGCATCTTTCTTCCATGTTTTCTGCTTCAAGCTCCTGTTGGAGTTCCTTCCCTGACTTCCCTCAGTGATGGACTTGTAAGCTGCAAGTGTAAGCTTAAATAAACCCTTGACAAACACAAATAGTTGTGTAGCTGAAGTTTTCCTGGTCCCACCTGGATCCCACAGCCCTGCAGCCACTCAGACCCAAATAAACACACACAGGGTTATATTATTTTTAAACTATGGCCATGGCAGTCTTCTTGCTAGCTAGCTCTTATATCTTAAATTAACCCATTTCTATGAATCTATACTTTCTCATGTGGCTTTACATCTTTACATCTTGCTTCTCATGGTGGTAGCTGGCAGTGTCTCCTCTGTTCAGCCTTTCTTCTTCCTCCTCTCTAGTTAGAAGGCCCCCCTAACCTTATTCTGCCTCACCATTGGCCAAACAGCTTTATCTATAAAGCAATCAGAGCAACACATATTCACAGCATACAGAATGACATTGCCCCATGTTGGGTGAGAGAGAATTGAGGAAGACAGAGGTTCTATAGAGGGTAAGCAGATCTTGGGTAGAGTTTTCTGAGTGCCAGGAGCAGACAGTAGTAGAGATGGAGAATGAAGAAACAGAGGATGAAGATGAGGCTGGAAGCATAGGAGTTTAGTCGTTAGCAGGACTATGAGCTGGGGAACCAGATGGCACTGAAGCTATGGAGACAGGATTTCATTCTAGAGAAATATAGTAAACAGATATAGAGCTTGGAATATCTAGTGTTATTCCTGCCTTAAATGCCTGATAGAGCTGTAGCTGTATTGATAGAATTTTGTCTTCGAGGAATAAAGATAACAAACATAATAGCATAGTGTACATAAATTTCTTTTCCCTCAGATATTCCATGCTGGATAAACTAATAAACCCCCAGACCCCTGGGTATTCAGTAGTAGGTAATCTTCAAACACTTCAAAGACCTACAGAATATGGCATTTAAAATGTTTTAAGAATTTTGACTTTCTGGACATTGAGACATGTCTGCTCCTGGCAACACCAATCTACTTCAGAGAAGATAATGGGCATTGAAGAAACTCCTTATGGAGTTTTCTTTGTGGAAAAGTTAGCCACTGGGCAAAAAAAGTGCCCTTGTGTCGACTGGACATGCAGGACCCATAGGAAGGTGACCACTGAACTTCGCAAGGTGAGATGGTCCTTCAGGTTCCTGCTTTGCAGAAGAAACTGCCAGACATTCTACAGGACACAGAGAGAAGTGACTGAGAGACTCTAAGCCTGTGGGCTGAAGATGGATGCCCCAATGTTGCAGAGGTACTTTGGATGACTGTCCAGGCAGCCAGCTGTCTCTGTTATTCTAGATTTTGGAAGTTGCTTACAATCCTCTTCCTGTCTACTTAGGTGTGGGGCGTTTACCCACCAACCCCACAGTTCCCCAGAGTTTTCTTGAGTGTGAGCAGCAGGAAATATTAGATAGAAGGATTTATTGCGGAGAATATCACAGAGATAAACAGATAGAAAATAAAGGATAGCCTCAAGAGGGCCTGGAACCTATTCCAACAGGCCCGACTGTCTCTGCCCCAGGGTTTTTATAGAGATGCCAAGGGGTGGAGCAAAAGACCTCCTCCCCCAGCACAACCAAGTGCAGACCATCTCAGACACCTGCACTCAGGCCCATGGTCCTAATCATCCTCTATGCAGACCTGCTGGGTAAAGCCACGAGGAATCTGAGAACGGGCTCCCACAGGTCCCCCTTTCTTAATATATAAAAAAATAACTATTAATGGCTTACAGCAATCTCCATAGCTGTTACACCTACCAATATAGGAGTAGAGGATGATAAAGATGGCATTTCTCTTTTGAATTAGGTCCAAGGTGACTACAGCAGTCTTAACTGCCCCAAGCCCTTTCTAAACCAAAAACTCTTAAGGTGACTACAAACTTAAAGAATCCGTTAGCTTCATCATTACCATTAACAGGTTAACATAAGTATTGCTATACATAGTCACAATTCTCTCAATCTTACAACACAAAGCAAACTCTTAACAGAACCATTTGAATTAGCATATATGGTGCTATATATAGTTAGCAATTTTCTCCATCTTACAACTTTAACTCTTAATCATTTGAATTTTCTTGCTAACAGAACATAGGAGAAACTTCGATGTATTCACATCAAATTTAAATATTCCTTAACTCCACAAAACCAGGGTGCATTAATATCAATAGGTTTCTGCGAACATACTGATCTCAACTGCGGATGCCTTGTTGTGCTGGTTCTGGCATCTGCCATTCTTAGCTTCTTAGCGGCTTCTGGAACTTTTGAAAACTGCTCAGACTGCCTGCTTTGCAGTCTCCTAGGACACTAACTTCTAGATCTCAGTTTTTTTCATCATATACATTAAGCATAGACTCACACTTAACATTTACACTTTTTTACAAACTCACATATAACGTATTAATGTCTACTTATTTATGCTCCTTAAGGAAACTATAGAACTACTTTAGCAAATATATTTCTTATTACTTCTTATGTATTTACTATGTTCATTCCATCTTATTTCTTATTTAAACTTACATTTACAACTAGCATCTTTACTTTTTACAAGCTTATCACTACATGTCTTAAGACTACCTTAGATACTTCTTGCAAGCTTATATATTTTTAAAGGAACTCTATAGATCTATTTTACAAACTTATATAGGGCTACCACTAGCATATATCTAATTTAGCAAACACCTAAAGATTTCTTTAACACAGATCTAACAAGACAATTTTTACAAACTCACATATCACACATTTTCATCTTTTTCTACTTCTTACTCTTAATTATTATCACCATCTCTATTAGAAAGATTCTCTTAACTAGACAGGAAGTACGTACATCATTTCTAAAGTTTAGAGTTTACAGTCAGCTTTGCTATAAAACACTGGGATTTAGTGAGTATTGTTGTTATAGAATTGTGATAGTTGTTGCTAGGGGACTGTAACCTTCCCAGGATGACGCCACATTCCAAAGTTGCCAGTTCTCTCAGCCATTCCAGACCGGCAGAGATGCACTGTCAGTGGTAAACAGTTTTTAATTAGAGGCTGTCCCTTCACCCAAATTCATAATAGCTCCCCTAAGTACTTCAATTCAGACAAACATTTCTATTACAGCAATACTTTTGGTTTGTTCTACCGAAAAACTTCACTTCATGCTGAGGGTGAAATTATCGTATTTAGCTGCTGTAACGCTCTTTGCCAAATACTGCACAGCTATTAGGTGATATAAAGTATTTTTCTAAAGGAGCTAGTAAAGCCACAAGTGGCACAGCTCCGAACTGTATTTAGTATTTTCACTTCATTAGCTTTAACTCCTGATGTTATTAGCAGCTGTAATATTTAGCATTGATTTCTTATAAGGAACTTTCAGGTGAAGCAACTCTTTTGTAAGACAGCTAGATTTTCTGAAGTTTGTTTCCCATCTATAAAGCAGTCATTTCTTTTTGAGTGCCTGTTTCTTATCCCCTTAATTAGATTTGCAAAGGAATCACTCATTGCAGGCTGTTTGTTCAAGAGGTAAATAATTTTTAATTTCACATAAGTTTCTTCATATCTAAGACAACGTTCAGTGTATAAACTGCTCTCTCTTGCTTTCTTAAGGATTTTAAAGTGGCTTGTTTGCTCTTAAAGGTAGCTTTTTGTCATCCAACTACCGTAAAAACTTTGCACAGCTATTAGGGTAAATAAGGCATTTTACCAATGGAGCCCCAAACCTCGAAGCACCTAGTTCCATATCCTTTCAATTTTTCATTGGAACTGACACTTAAACTCTTAGATGATTTTCCTCCTTATTCTTTTAAAAGCTGTATTTTAAGTTTACCATGAACGTATTTTCGAGCTGACAAAAGTGTTTCAGGGCAATGTCGCCATCTTTAGCGGAAAAACTACCTTTCCCAGAATGCATTTCCCTTATATCAGTCCATAATAGTATCAGTCCCTTATATTAGTCCCTTATATCAGTCCTTTATATCATTTCCCTTATATCAGTCATTTCCCATAGTTCTTTTTGGGTCTGAGAGTCAACTGGTTCTCTTTTATCAGACTTGCTTACAAATTTTTGCCCGGGAGGTTTGAACAAAGTTTTTTGCTTTTGCAATGGGAGATTTGAACAAGCATTTTACATTTTCAGCTATGGCATGTTGGGAGATTTCTATTCTCTTCAACTGGCTTTAACAGGTGTTTCTCCTTCATCAGACACTGGCCCCAAATCAGAACCGCACCTGCCTCGTTAGCTGGCATTGAGGCTGGCATTTCTGATAGCAACTTTCCTCGGGGCTTGTGTTTGTCTTAGCCAGTCAGTGAAAAACAAGATCATGTACAACAGCTTTTCCATAGCTCTTTCAGAGAGATTTTCTCCCACTGATCTATCTCATTTTTGCTTGTTCCTTCTTTCCCCAGATGCAGAGCTTTCAGGTATCGGTCTGTGGCCCTGTTCCCCTGCTAGCTGCTTTTGGAGGCAGCCCCCCCCCCCCCCCCCCCGAATCTGCCTCAAATTCTAGCAGCTTTTCACAGGTCATTTTCTGGGGAGGAATCTGTCCCTTCTGTTTCTTCAGAGTCTTTCTCCCAGACAGTTCCCAGTTTAGTCTCAATTTATCCCCTCTACCCCAGAAACAGTTTCCGACACTACAGTGGTGGCTTTCCCTGCTCCTGAAGATAGGGGCTTTTTGTCTGTTTGTTTTTGGGGGTCTGTGGAGTTTGCATACAGACTGAAAATCTAACAAGGGAGGTTTTTGCCATTTCTAAACTCCCATTAGGACAGGTGTTTTGTCTCATCAGGCCTTCACCTGGCCCAGTCCCCCAGTGGGTTGCATTTGTTTGTCTGGGTGCTCAAGGACAGAGCTTATGCCAGAGGCAATCACCCCTCAGGGCTACACTCCCCCTCATCTCATCAGGAGTCAGTTGAAACAAAGCATTTCTCAAAAAGATGCTTTCTCAGATAGAAAAGAAAGCTTTACTCTTGGATAGTTCTGTTCTGCCCTGGCTGGGCTCTTTCCCCAGACAGCGTTCTGACTCAGCAGCACAACTGCTTCAGACACAGTTCAGCTTTACTGTTTTCCCAGAAAGGTCCTTACTCTGATAGAAAAGCTTTTCTCAGATTTCTTTTTGCAGCTGTGGACCTATCAACCTGGGACTTGTAGGAAAGTGGACAACTGTGCCGTTCCCACCGGCTTTAGCTTTGTTTGTTCATTAGCAATCTTCCCCTGGGTCCTGCACCTTCCTGCCTCAGCTCTGTGCTCCAGGAAGTTTGCAACTGTAGGAACCCTAGTATCCATGAAATGCATTTCAATTCAGAGATGCTGGCCAGTCACCTCTGGGTTTTTGGTCAGAAGCGAGGATACAATGCATTGCTTCAGGGGATCTTTGCCTTAGGATGATTAGGAACACCTTTTCAAAGATGCTCACTCAGAAACAAAACCCTTGATGCCTCTGCTCGGCTGTAACTGAAAAGCTTGGCTTTTTTGCTTTTCTCAGGTAAAGTTTCCTGCCCTTTTGGGCTCTCTGCAGCTCTTTACCCACACTGTCCCAAGTGTTTCCCTCAGGGTACTCTGACCCACTGTCTTTTACTGGCTTGAAGAGACAGAGCTTAGAATAGGTTTTTAGGAACTTGTCCCTGCCTCCTGCATTGCAGGGAGGATTTTTAAAGCTTGAAAGAACTTGGAGAGGTTTTTGCTTTCTTAAGTTTGTTTTCCCTTTGAGCTAATCACAGGTGGTCCCCATACTAATATCTTCAGGTGATTCTAAATTTTGCCTTTTGAGAAAGTTAAAGGCTTTAGTTTTTAAGTTTAAGAGCTTTTGAGAAAGATGAAGGCTTTTTAGAGATGTTTTCCCCCAAAATTTTCCAAGAAAAGCTTTTAGTTTAAGAGAAAGATTTTTTTCCCAAGAGAGAAAGACCAACTTTTCCCAAAACTTCCCAACTTTAAACTTTGACTTCTTACACCCCCATTTTTGCCTCAGGGAGAAAACACTTTCTCCTGCTGCTTGGACTTAGCATTTCAGCTGTCCCCGGGTCAAAAGCTTCCATAGAAAACTTTTTCTTCCCCATAAGCTCAAAGAAGAGCTTTTTTACTACCCGTAAAGCCCAAAGAAAGATTTTTCCCCCCAGTTTGCATTCATAGCCCCCAAAGTTAGAAAATTGAGTTTTCTGTCTAGTTGTCTTATTTTTTCTACACAATCTTACACTTCTAAATTTTTCCTACACTATATTACCATCCTATGCCTTATACTTATTTTTCACAGATAGAAATTGAGAAAGGGATAGAAGATAGAAAATTTTGACAGAAGAGAATTTCACTGCAGCATCGGACATCCAATCCGCTTTCCTTTTCTCTTGAAGATAAAACCCCTACCTCTCAATAAAATATATATTTTCCATAACACCGGCATGCCTTTCCACTGGCAGGGCTGACTCAGCACTTTCACCAAAAACTCTGTAATAAAACTATTATTTTCCTTTATCTTTAGTCCCTATTACTTTGTCTTTAGTGCCCCTTTTTTTAGTCCCCCCTTTTTTCTTTAGTCCCCCTTTTTTTTTCTTTAGTCCCTGTTCAGGCGCCATTCTGTGGGGTGTTTACCCACCAACCCCACAGTTCCCCAGAGTTTTCTTGAGTGTGAGCAGCAGGAAATATTAGATAGAAGGATTTATTGTGGAGATAAACAGATAGAAAATAAAGGATAGCCTCGAGAGGGCCTGGAACCTATTCCAATGGGCCCGACTGTCTCTGCCCCAGGGTTTTTATAAAGACGCCAAGGGGTGAAGCAAAAGACCTCCTCCCCCAGCACAACCAAGTGCAGACCATCTCAGACACCTGCACTCAGGCCCATGGTCCTAATCATCCTCTATGCGGACCTGCTGGGTAAAGCCACGAGGAACCCGAGAACAGGCTCCCACACTTAGGTAATATTATATCCTTCTGAAGTCTTTGATGTAGTTGAAGACTAGACAGTTATAATTATAGTTTTCCTTAGTCATGATAAAAGATAAATTAGATGTGAAACTTTAGACTCACAAATATAGGATAGATGATAGAATATTTTCTTTAATTTTGCCAAATACAAATAGACTAGATATTGTAACTATAATTCTTGCTTGATAACTGCTTTGTTATATGTAATTTACTATGTTAAAGTTAAAATCTTCCTTTTCGATTACACAAGAATATGTGTTGCTCTGATTCGTTGATAAATAAAATGCTGATTGGCCAGTAGCCAGTCAGAAAGTATAGGTGGGCAAGCAGATGAGGAGAACTCTGGGATGAGGAAGGCTGAGTCAGGAGTCACCAGCCAGATGCAGAGGAAGCAATTTGAAAATGTCTGAAAAGCAATTTGAGAAAAGGTACCAAGTCACATGGCTAAAGGTATAGAAGAATTATGAGTTAATTCAAGTGTAACAGCTAGTCAGTAATAAGCCTGAGCCGTTATATTATAATTAACATAAGCCTCTGTGTGTTTACGTGGGGGACACGAGTGGGAGAGATTTGTCCCAACCGCGGGCCGGCTGGGACACAGGAAAACTTCCACCTACATAGTGCAAAGCAGAGTGCAACTTTACACCCAAAGGCTTTCTTATATTGATATTCTCGTGCTCTGTGTGATAGCAAGGTTAGTCTCTTTCTTGTAGGAATGTTTAACATGGTAACACCATTTAGTACTTAGTTCCCAAATTCTTTTATATATGACAATGTTTTAAGGGCATTATAACACAAATTCAAAGAAGACTTAACCTGGTCAATATGAATGATTTTATATACTAGGAAAGTCATTTAAAGAGACATTATAAATATTATATTAAAAGTGCTGTTATATGTGGTGGGCATGGTGGTGCATATCTATAAATTTAGTACTGAGAAAGTCAAGGCAGGAGGGTTGTTAGTTCAAGGCTAGTCTGTCTCAAACAAACAAAACAAAACAGGTTATTGTCATAGTGATGAGCATAAACAGAGAATAGAAGCCAACTTGGATGATACAGGAAATTTTCCAGAAAGAAAAATATCATCAAGACATGCCCAAAGATCATTTGGATGAAATGGATGTAGACTGCAGGGTGATGACATTCTGGAGATAGAGAAGAATTCCAGGCCTTGGCACAAAACCTCCAGAGTGGGGAACTTGCCTTTCACAACTTCATGATAGAAAGTGTGTCTGGAGCACAAGGAGAAAGCATAATTGGTTCATCATAGAATTTGGAATCCCTTGGGAGACAAGGCCCTGGATATGCCTGTCTGGGACTATCTTGATTGCATTAACTAAGGCTGGAAGACCTACCCACTGTGGGCAGCTCCGTTCCCTGGCTGGGATCCTAGACTGTACAAATGAAGAAAGGGAACTCAGTCTCAGCACCATGTGTGTTGCTCCCCGTTTCTGACTGTGGATGTGCTGTAACCAGCTGCCTCACACTCCTGCCACCTTGTCCTTTGCACCACGATGTACTATAACTTGAACCACAAATCAAAAATAAACTCTTTGTCCCTTAAATTGTTTTTGTCACAATAATAACAAAGAAATTAAGACGAGTAAAAATGAAAAATCAGATCCAATGAGATGGCTCAATGGGTAAGGTACTTACTTGCAAGATCTAAGTTTGATCTCTGGAATTTGCATAAAGGTGGAAAGAGAACCAACATCACCACATTGTTCTCTGACCTCCACATGTAGGCTATGATAGAGCATGCTACAACATTATGCACAAACATATATAATAATAGCAATGACAAATCACTGTGATTCTTAACCAGACAAAAGCAATATCAAAGTTCAGACATAATTTCTCCATATACAGTATTTTTTTCTACTACATCGGAAGAGTCAGATTTATACTTGGTCAAGGGGGCATATCAGATTTTCTGCATAATTATTATAACTAAACAATGTATGCTTCTGGTGTTAGGATCCTGCTCTCACTCTTCCAGGTCTAACGTCTTACATGATAGGGGGGTGGGATGGGACTGGTGACTGCATACTGCTGCGTGGCCACGCAATCTCCACCTTAAAAAGCCACACACGGAAGCCAGGAGGTGGTGGTGCACACCTTTAATCCCAGCACTTGGGAGGCAGAGGCAGGCGGATCTCTGTGACCCCCACCCTCTCTCTTTTCTGTTTCCTCTCTCTCTGCTCCCGCCGTCTTTCTGTCTCTCTAGGCCTGGTTTCTTTCTAATAAAGCTCTTTCTAACTCTGGTAGTCATAGCCGTGGCTCGTAACTTTTCCACTGCCCTGCCGACCCACCAGCGCTGTTCATCCTTTTATCTGGCCTTTTTGGTGGAGCACTTTCACAGTATGCCTGAAGAGCTGGGTTCAATATCTACTATAGTCAAAAATAAATAACAAGAAGAAGAAAAGGAATAAGGCAGAGTTCAGAATTATGTTATACTTATAAATGAAAATACCTATTGGAATAAAAATTTCATGAACATAATAATCAATGCAAATGGGACTCATATTTCACAATATGCAGAACTCAAATATGTAATCTGTAAGTGGAATCCCTGAATTAAGAATAAGATGAATCAAATAATATATTTTCTCTCACTGAGCATGAAGAGCCATAGCTGATCTTGTGGTTTTAAAGCTTTTGTTTTCTGAAAACAAGATTTATCTGATTAGGGGAACAAAGGAGACTAACTGGAGGGGTGAGAAAGGGGCTGAGTGGATGGTATGCAGGAGGGACATCTTCAAAGCACATTATATACTGAAATGTAAATGTCTGTATGTAAGCTAGCATGTACAACGAATATTTGCTGATAAAAATGAAAAATATATAGGTTCTAGTATGCAAAAAAGATTGTTTTCTATATATATGTCATCTCTGTTATGGTGCTCTGTGTTTATATTTTCATATAATTATCAAGTAGACTGTAAATTCATGTGACCTGTTTTATTCATTGGGATTTTTCTTTGTTTGCTCTATTTCTTTATTTGAGATAGGTTCTAATCCTTCAGCTCACCTAGCCTCAATTCAAACCACCCTCCTGCCTTAGTTTCTCCAGTACTGAGATTATAAATGTAAGCTACCATGCCTAGATATCTATTACTTAATGAGATTTTATTAGCAAGTCTTAGAGAGTGGTTTTACTATTATTAACAAGAAATCAGGTAATTGGCATCTCTTTCAAGGAGATTCATTATATATTTAATCACATCCTTCAACCAGTATTCACTGTATGCTGAAATTAGTACTTTAGGAAATCAAGTTTCCCCTATAACAAAGGAGAGGAAAGCTATCCTGTTCAGGATAGTAATATAATTATGCACGTATGTATAATACCTCCCATATCCCAAAACGTTGATGAGAAAATGAATTGTGGCTGGTCCTGGAGAGATGGCTTAGAGTGCTCCCTGTTCTTCCTGAGGAGTGGAATTTGGTTTCTAGCACCCACACTGGCCCTCTTTTGGCTTTCATGGGTACCTGCACACAAGTGGCATACACAAGACAGACAGAAAGAGGCACACACACACAAATAAAAAAATAAATATTAAAAGCTGAACTGTGAGGAAAATGAAAAAGAAATCCTTAAAAATGCTAAAAATAAGAGCAGATGTCCATAAAGAAGCCCGGCTTGGAGGGGTGTCTCCACAAAATCCAATGCCTGTTAGATTGAAGACTGCAACACCTAACCCATGACTAATACGATTTTAAAAGAGAAAGTTCACTCAAGAATTAAGAAGAGGATTTTAGCTTTTTCTCCAAAATTCAAAGTTTGATCAGAAGGTGGTCATTGAGTTTCCTGAGTGGTTGGGGGCACATGACTTTGTGGTCCCCACTGTTAGATCAGGTTTGATGGCGGTGATGTGGAAATAGAGGACAGAAGGCAGGCATTTCTGGAAGCAGAGTTGTTCTTTTCATCAGAATAACTGAGGAAGTGGAGACTGTGCAGTGTGGCATGGCGGCCTGAGGTTTTGTAGGACTTCAGGTGGGGAGGGGCACATCAGGGTGTGGGGCAGTGGCTAATTTTCTGGGCTTTGTTCTGCCTTTGCAGTTTCAGACAGGAACTGTCTGTTCCGGCAGTTAGTCTCAAGCATGGGGCGTTTCCAGGCAAATCTCTGCTGGACTGAGATATTTTTACCCTTTACTCACCACTAGGAAAAGTGGCTACATGGGCGTTGAGGCATCGAACACCACTGAGATGGGTCAGCTTAGCTGCTCATCAGCCCCGGGAAGGCGGAGCTTCTGTGGAAAGGAAACCTCCTCCTACAGAGCAGAGGATTTCCTTCTGGGGAAGGAGTCCAGTAGCTCTTGTGCTGATCGCAGCCCCAAAACAGCAGCAGGAAAGGAAAACATTGTCTCTTCTTTGCCCAGAATTTTAAGACAGGAAAGAAACCCACAAAATTGTTGGCCAAACATATACCAACTCTCTCAAATGCATAAAATGTCTTACCCTGTAAAGTTGAGCAAATAGAAAAAAAATATCAGGTATATAGAAATATTTGGTATTTCCAGGAAAAACAAAAATCTTCCAAGGAAGAGCCAAAGCAAATGTCCTCTGGTTGGAAAATAAAAAGACTCCAAGATGGAAATGGAAGCTGACTGTCATATCCTCTATGAAAATCTAGGAAATAAGTAAGTATAGAAAGGAAATAATTCAATTTTTAAAAATTACGTTTAAATGTAAAACTTATTTTAAATTAGAACCTGTGACACAGAATCAGAAATCAGAAGTTCTCTTGGGAAATTGTGGTACACACTGTAGTTCCAGCTATGGGGGAAGATGTTAATTCCAAGAGTTCATGACCAATCTGGTAGCACAGTCAGATCACGATCTTACGAGAAGAAAATCTACAAGAAAATAGTGATTAAAATACCAACAGCAGATATTAATGTTTTTGACACAATGTGCCAGACAAAGTTTTGACCTATTCCATGCAGTTACAGATTTATCCTCACAGTAGGTAACATTATGCTTCCTACTATATGTAAGGGGAAACTGAGGCAAAGGTCAAGTAACTTTCAGCTCAAATATGAGTAAGTGACAGAGGCAAGCAGGGCAAACTAAAAGCCCATGTGATTAATTCCAAAAAGAGAAAAGGAGCCGGGCGGTGGTGGCGCACGCCTTTATTCCCAGCACTCGGGAGGCAGAGCCAGGCGGATTTCTGTGAGTTTGAGGCCAGCCTGGTCTCCAAAGCGAGTTCCAGGAAAGGCACAAAGCTACACAGAGAAACCCTGTCTCGAAAAACCAAAAAAAAAAAAAAAAAAAAAAAAAAAAAAAAAAAAAAGAGAGAGAGAAAAGGAAACAGGCAGATAACCAACCATCATGGAAAGCACTGGAAGAAATTTACCTGTATATAAGACTATAAGTATCTTCACTTATTTTTTTTTTTAAAAAGCTAGCTACAAGACAGAGAATGTCAAGTTTTCCTTAGAATGAGCCTCTCTACAATTTGCATACCTGTAAAGTTTCAAATGTAAACATTTACAATATTTTAAGCACAGCCAAGTCAACATTAATGTTTGATGGTAAGATATTTCTTTCCCCCACTATGAAAGATAAATTGAATACATCACACATAAATTTTCTGAAAATTTTATCCAGAGAATATTCATCAGACAAGAAACAGATCTTAGTAAAATAACTAGAATGTTAGAATGAACAAAGGATACTTTAAAAATGTTATGCTTTCTGAAGGATGCGTTGATGTCCATGGCCCGTGTAACCATTGATGGCCATGGGGGATTCCAGAGTTTGCACTGCCTCCTGAAGCCATGTTGATGTTCACGGCCCGTGCTGTAGCCAGAAACCAAGCAGAAGTCCATGGTCTGTGCTGCCTCTGACTACAAAGGGCAAGGAAGCTTCTTTTGCAGTGGTATTGATGACTGCAGACTCCCAGTTGAGAATGACAAATGTAGAAGGCTTCTGTGACAACTTCCTCACTCCTCCACCCCCACCCCCCAAAATAGAAACTGTCTAGACAGGAAGCCATTGAGGAGAATTCTTAAAAATTGTGATGGGGATGTTGAAGTGTAGCTCTTCACAATTGATGGCTTCTGGTGGGGGTGGGGAAGGACTGTTTTTATAAGGGGCTGGCCACTGGGCGTTCAGCCATGCCCCAGGTGGCAGCTCAGACCCTGGGCCTCCACAAGGCCTTCGATGCTAACAGAAGACACAGACATCAACACAGACCCTGGCTGTTGTGGGGCCATAGACTCAGACATGGGCCTGGATGATACTATGGCTATGGGTGTCAGCGCATGCCACTCAAGTATGCATGGCCCTGGCTGCAGCCACTTACTGGCCACTGCAGCTAAAGAGCTGGCCCCACCCCTCCTGGGAGAGCTGGCCTTGCACTCAAGAGAGATGGCTCCACCCCTCACCATGGGTGTGCAGAGCCACCTGATGACTTGGGAGTGGAAGAGCTAACTCTTCCCCTTGCCTGGGGGAGTGGGGGGGGGCAGCCCCAGCAGCCATAACTGACCAAATCAGCTGTCACCTAGACCTACATCCATGGTTTTGAGTTGGACCACTTCAGCATGTACCCAATCCATGGCCTGCCAGACTTCATGGAGAGATGGGTCCTAGAGAACCATGGCTGGGGGATCTCCGTGGCTGGAGCAAGGGCAGGGTGTCCAGGAGGAGTTTCCGTGAGGGACCTGTGTTGGTGGTGTGCAAGAGGCCAGAGGCCTTGATTGAGACCAACAACTCATTGCAATGAACATTTGCAAGTAAAGCGGAGGGACAAAGGAGTATACTGTGTGGCAGGCCATAGCTCCCGGTGCCACTAGCAATGAAGGGCTATTGGAGAAGTGGGAGAGACGGAGGAGAGAGGTGGTGTTTTTGTTTGTTTGTTTGTTTTGTTTTTAATTAATAGTTTTTTAAATTTTGTTTTGATGGGACACCACAGGGGTGAGGGGATGTGTGGATGTGGGGGGACTGGGAGATGAGTGGGAATGGTGTATGTGATGTGGAATTTCCAATAAAATCAATAAAAAATTACGTTGAAAGAAAAGAACAATAATAAAAAAACAATTATTTCAAACACACAAACAAATAAACAAACCTAAAGTTGAAAATAACTGCAGAAGCAAAATACATTCTAGATCTTTGTGTTATTCTAGATGATTTACTATTTTCCTTTATGATATTTATTTGCTTATTCATTTATCTATTTGGTGATTGTGTTTGTGTATATAGGTGTGCACATGTGAAGTCCAGTGGAAGATGCTGGGTATCCTATTCTGTCAGTTGGGGATTTATTCCTTGGAGACGGTCTCTCAGAGAACCTGAAGCTTGCCATTTGATTTGCTAGTGAGCTCCTGGAATCTTCCTATTCCTGAAACTCCTATTCCCCCATACCCACATTACTGGTATTAAAGTCACTCACAGCCATGTCTGACTTTTACCTGCTGGGGACTCAAACCCAGGTTCTTCAGAAATCTGATGTAGGTTTCACTGGGTGAAAAAATGAAGGCAGTGGTAAGGCTTTAAGAAACAAGGAAGAGTCCACTTAAGTTTTGTCTCATTCTGGTATCTTCTATTGAAATTCCTTACTTCAGGGATACTTAGTAAACACCCTTTTGACTCAAGCTACCACCAATAAGTTTAACCTTTAGAAAAACGACTAAAGTACTATGACGTGAAATGACTTGAAGCTAATGTCAGTTTCCTAGGGTACATTTTCCAAAGATTAGGGTCATGATTATTATTTATCCTTGGGTTCCCAGGATCAAACAGTGTCTTTCATAGGGTGAGCATTTAAAACATGTTTATGAACTGAAATTCAGGTCCAGCAGTGGTGAAATGATTCTTTTGCATTCCTTAGCTCTTTCCACCCTTACCCTATAGGCTCACAACCATCTTATCACACAAACACATTAGGTGTAACTTCCAGAATCCTAGCAGATATAATTATCTGAACACTATTAAAAGTTCAAGGTCTCTTTTGTGCTTCAAGGTATGTTCTTAAGTGTGACCTCTTGAAAAAAATAAGGAAACAAATTAAATACTCCTATACAAATCAAAACAGACAAATATTTCCATTCTAAACAGGAAGAATAAGAAGTTAGCAAAGAACGACTGGACCAAAGATAGACCAGGAACCAATAGTTGGTGCATGTCCAGCATTTGGGGTATATGGTGGCATCATCTGAACTCCACTGAGCTTGGGTAGCTTCACCCCTCTAGCTTTTTTTTTTTTTTTTTTTTTTTTTGTCTACGGGATGCATGGTCTTTCTCTCGATCCAGCTACCTGAAGTTTTTCTCAGCATATGACCATATTCCTGGATACCTAATATCTTGGAGTAAACATGGCAAAAAAAAAAAAGGTGTTTTCCTCTCAAAGTTTCAATGCTGGTTTCTCAGTACCTCTCTGTGGAAAATTTGAACTTATTGTATAGTCTAGGCTTCATTGACTTCTCTGGAAATGTGATGCAAACCTAGATAACTCTACTACTCCAAGATTTAGCATACCTGAGAAACCAGTACCCACACGGCTGTTGTCAATTTCTTCTACCTACTCAGAATGTGGCCGGGCCTCCTTGGGACAGGGTTATAGTCGTGTCTTAGTGCCTGTTCAACAAGGCGTAAGGAAAGATTTCCCTAGGCAGTTGTGTGGCACTGTATCCCTGTGTTTTATTGTTTTCACCGTGAGTATAAGGTGGGTGAGATCTTGCTCTCAGAGCACCTTGCCTGCTGTCACACTATGAAGTCCAGGGCTTCTCTCTTTAACTATTTCCCATTGTCTGAATCTGCTTGTCCACTGTTTCTGTGACTTAAACCACAATCAAGTGCTTTTCCTCATTTTACACAACTCTCTGCTTTAGCCCTTTCCCCCCCTCTGACTTTCCACTGAACATCTGGCTAAAAGCAGTGACTAACACCCATTGCATAGCCTCACTCGCTACTTTTGGATTGATCCTCATTTACAGTTTTAGAGCACAGTCATAATGTGGATGCATTCTTTTCCAGAATGCAGCAGAAAGTGCCTCTAGTTCAACTCCTCCCATCTGTAAGTATTTAGTGTTTGAATTTCTGTCACTATTCCAGTCTTCTGAACTCCCACCAGAGCAGTCTATTAAGAGGAGGGTATGGTATTTAGAACATGCCTAGCTTGCATCTCCAAACTCTTCCACATCCCTCCCACAAACCAGTTCTGAAGGCCAAGAAACCACATGGTCTACTTTATTATGGCAAGGTCCCTATTCATGGTGCTAATTTTCTGTATTAGTTATTCTTTTTTTTGTTGCTATAACAAAATAATTCATAGAAGCAACTTAATAGAAAAAGGACTTCTTTTGGATCATAGTCTCAAGAGATTTTAGTTCCTCTTGTTAAGTGTGTACCAGACTTTCTTTTGAGCCACCATCCAGTGCCCAAATCATGACATGAAGACTTGTTATTAGTTATGGATGCTCAGCCTTATGTTTATCCGACTAGCTCTTATAACTTAATTTAACTGGTTTCCCTTCATCTATGTTTTGCCTTGGGGCTTTTCACATTTCTTTCACTCTCTATGTCCTACTTTCCTGCTTCCTCCATATCTGGCTGACTGGCCTCGGGCGTCTCCTTCTCTTTCTCCCTCATTCTCTTTTGAGTCTAGATTCCTCCTCCTATTTTATCTCTCTGCCTGCCAGCTCTGCCTATCCCTCTACTGCTTAGCTATTGGCTGTTCAGCTTATTATTAGACCAATCACCTGCCTTAAGCAGGCAAGGTGAAACAGATGCAACACATCTGTACATAGTTAAACAAATATTTTATTCCACAATAGTGGAGCATGTAGCCAGGGCTCCTTAAATCTTGGAAGATAGACCATAAACATAATGTGGGGCCAGAAGCAGGGTTGGTTTTAAATCTCAAAGGTCTACCCTTAAGTAACTCTCTTCAGCCAGGTAAGACCCACAATCTTCTCTAGCAGTGCTGGAATCTTACCACCAGAAGTTAAATACATAAACCCATGTGAAACACATAGACTCGAAACATAACAAATGATAACTTTAGTTGAGATAGCAGGTGAGGACAAATGCTATGTCTGATTTTAATGGTTAACCATTATGATAATTTTTCTTATGCTAAAATTAATAAAAAAAACTAGTTTAATCTCACCTCACATTATCATTTTCACATAGCTTGAGATGTTGTAATCAATGAGTCTTATCTCCTAATAGGAAATAGGAAATAGCTAGATGTATAACTGTGGTAAAAGGACAGTGCATTAATTAAAGTTATTCCTAACCATCTAGTATTTGTATAACTGTTACCCAACAACAAGATTTGGTAGTTTATCTTTTTAAGAAGTGCTGTGGGATAATCCTGTTATACACTGGTTTAATAAAACACTGATTGGCCAGTAGCCAGGCAGGAAGTATAGGTGGGGCAAGTAGACTAATGGAATGCTGGGAAGAGGAAGAGCAGAGTCAGGAGTTGCCAGCCAGCCAAAGAGGAAGCAAGATGTGAAGGCAGAACTGAAAAAAGATACCAAGCCACATGGCTAAACATAGATAAGGATTTCGTGTTAATTTAAGTGTAAGAGCTAGTCAGTAATAAGCCTGAGCAAATGGACAAGCAGGTATAATTAATATTAAGCCTCTGTGTGATTATTTTATAAAAGGCTGCGGGACTGTGGGTGAGAGATTTTTCCAGACCACAGGCCAGGAGGGACACAGAAAAACGTCCAACAACAAAGAAGACAAGACAGTGTGCTACAGAGTAAGTCACAATGTAGTATGTACCCATGTTTCTTCACTAATTTTAAATACATGTATCAAATTTAAAACTGATAAAAGTGAACCAATTAGTAGAGAATTATCTTTGCTAATATTAGCTGGTCTTTGCTATGAAGAATGGAAACACCGTGATATCATTATTTGTAATTAACAGTTCTTTTATCTTCTGAAATCATTATTAAGGGAATAACCTATGGTATAGGAAAATTTAGGTACATTGAGAACATTTTATATTATAATCTAAAATTAATATGAATATTTTAATCAACTTATGTTGTAGAAAGTATTGTGTGCATATATTTTAAAGATGTTTTATATCTATGTCTTATTTTTAAAACATAGAAAGGAATTCCTTAAAATAATTAGTTGATTAAAAAGTATTCATATAGCTACCATTGAAAAACTATTTTGACTTTTTTTCAGTATTACACAGCATATTAACAACAGAAGTATAAAATGTATTCTTTTTCATCAAGTATTCTACTATTGCTGCCTAATTACAAAATTTCATGGTCATAGTAAATGTGTAAATGATAGCTACAAATAAATCTGGACTGAAGTTATACAAATACATTATAAATGCATGCAGGCTTTCTACTGGTGATGATTAAAAACTCAGTAATGATAGTCAAAGATCATTTTACCACTCTGTTTCTATATTTTACCATTAAAATGTTTGACATTTAAGAACAGGAATTTCAACAAATCCACCCCTACTTCACCCTTTGGATTTTGTTGTTGTTTTGGTTTAATTTTTTTCACCTAAACTAGAAATAAAATTATTTTTAAGAACAGCAGAAAGTAGAATAAATCTGTCTTACATTCCTCTCTTTTAAAAAAGATTATTCTTTTGTACAAACATGCCTCTCTCTAGTTTGGACTTGTAAAACCTTACACATTTTGAAATTTCAGGTTTTGACATGTTTGAGTTTTTTGTCACATTAAAATACACTGGAAGATTTAGATGTTATATTCTTCATTTTAAATCTTGCTGTATAATGGTGACCAGACTATGGAGTGTTATTTGTGTATAACACACGGAACATCTTGAGCTAGTAAAAGGATTTTCCTATTGAGATACAATAAAACATATCTGGTCTTTATCCCTGGTCCAAGGCTCAAAACACCTAAAGCCCTTGGGATTTCCCTACTGACTGCTATCCTTTGTTTTTATGAGGGACCCTGACTGTGATCACAGCTGTGCACATGCCAGGGCCATGTCTGTGGCTGAATGCTGTGAGCTTTCCACTTCATGTTCCTTCTCAAATTCTGCCAAAACATTGAGTTCAACTACCAATGGCCAATGATTTAGTCAACTTAAAAACAAGTACCTCCAGAAACAAGGCTCAGCAAGCTTCCATTGTGTAACAGGGAGGTGGTAGGAGGTGGATGTCCCCAGAGCCTGGTGATCTATCTGCCTTTCCTGCTGGGAACAGCCTCCTTTATCATCTGTTTGTCTTTTCCTGAGTTCCATCCTTTCTTACACACGTCATCATACACATGGTGCTTTCTTGAGTTCTATGAGTTACATGAGTGGATTATCAAACTATTAATATCATTTTTCTGAACTAGACTTTTATCTATTCTGCAAAAGATCCCATGATGAAACAGCAAGAGAAATGAGTAAACTTCTTATCCTCTTAACAATTTAAGAGCTATGATTAGGAAGAAAAAAATTATCAAGAAAGAAGACCACACCAAGCACCACACAGAGTTGGCTTACCTCCCTCACAATTTAATCCTAGAGGAACGGCACCAAGTGTTGGTTATGCAGCAGCCATGCCGACAAAAGAGAGCGCTAGATGTTGCAATGGCAGAAGAATCACGAGCCATTCTTACCTTTCTAGAGCTTTATTGGGAGAGAGAGGGAGGGAGGGAAAGAGAGAGAGAGAGAGAGAGAGAGAGAGAGAGAGAGAGAGAGAGAGAGAGAGAGAGAGAGGACAGAGACAGAGAAGACTGCATGGAAGAGAGAGAATACTGAAGGAGAGAGTTCAGAAAGAGAGGGCAGGCCCAGTTTTTAGGCTGGGATGCCATCGCAGGCTAGTGACGTAATTAAGGACATAATCCTTACATCAAGTCCTGCTGATCCATATAGACAGAAATTCCAGTTCCAGGGACTCCTTTGCTGGCACTGTTGGCAGAAAGCTTATTGGCAGTTCAGAATGTACAGAACTTTAGAACTGAAGAGAAGTTGTGGAAACTCAAAACAGAAATGCTAGTGTTATCATCAAGTTTATCACCAATTAAGGTTTTTGTTCCTGTCTAGTCAATATTTCTGAAGGTTTGCCCTGGGGGCACCCAGGGCAAGGAAAGGTATGAATGAATGTGAAGGAAAGGTGCTACTTTTCATAAAAATTCAGTTCTTCTATTGTCTTCTCTGACATTACCAAAAGGAAAAAAAAAAGCACTTAGCTGTTGTGGTGGTTTGAAAGAAAATGGCCCCCAAACAGAGTGGCACTATTAGGATGTGTGTCTTTGTTGGAGTAGGTGTGGTCTTGTTGGAGGAAGTATGTCAATGTGGGGGTGGGCTTTGAGGTATCCTATGTTCAAGCTACTTCTAGTGAGACAGTGCACTTACTGTTGCCTGCAGATCAAGATGTAGAACTCTCAGCTCCTTCTCCAGCAGCACATCTGCCTGCACACCACCATGTCCCACCATAGTGATAATGAACTAAACCTCTGAACTGTAAGCCAGCCCCAATTAAATGTTTTCTTCATAAGAGTTGCTGTGGTCATGGTGTCTCTTCACAGCAATAGAAACCCTAACTAAGACAGCTGTTATATGTGAAATCAAATGTTTGATCTAAAAACAACACACTTGACCTCTCAGGTCAGGAAGGCAGTCAAGTTGCTTTGCCCAAAGCAGTTTCACAGTAAAATATCTCTAAAAACACAGGAACAGGTAAATTAGACACTGTTGTACAGAAAGCATTTAATGCATTATAATTTCTTATCTGAGGTTTTATTCTGAGCTGGGATGGGGAAGGTGCATGAAGATGCCAAACTGAAAGAATGAACTATCCGCCAGGATTAAATGGGGAAATGTTCACAATCAGGCTTGAGTCCCTGCAGCTCCATGGAAAGGCCCATAGTATTCAGGAGGTAAGCCCTGCTTACCCTAATTTTCTAGCCCTGTATCAGTTGGAGGCCTATTTCCCAAACAGAAAGAGTGGCAATGTTCACCCTTGGCTGGGAAAAGCAAAATTGAGCAATAGTCTAAATTGGTTGACTGAGAGATTAAATCTCAATGTGTGGTGTAAAGTAATCAAGAGTGAAAAGGGACAAGTGAGATAAGTGAATCCTCGGATTAAAGTCAACAGCAAATAAGAACAAAAACTAGAAGATAGAGAGAGTTGATACTGTATGGAGTTTTTAAAAAACATCCAGTATCTTTTGTTATGAGTTGCTAAAAGCTCCACTCATCTGCCATGAAATCTCACAAACCTGTGAGGTAGAGATTATTCTCCTCGCTATTTCAGAGATGTATTCATTGAGGTGAAGACAAAATAAGGTAATTTCCCAGGTCATGCATCTACTAGAGGGTAGAGGTGGTTTTGGAACTCAGGATTTGTGATCTAAGAGCCTAAACTCTTCCACATCACACATCAAATTGCCTCTTCATCACAAAGAAACTGGGTAGTATGCATGCGTGAGACCAGGTAGTATGCATAAGTGAGACCAGGCAGTATGCATGAGTGAGACCAAGTAGTATGCATGAGTGAGAACAGGTAGTATGTATGAGTGAGACCAGGGAGTATGCATGAGTGAGACCAGGTAGTATGCATGAGTGAGATCAGGTCGTATGTATGAGTGAGACCAGGTAGTATGCATGAGTGAGACCAGGTAGTATGCATGAGTGAGATCAGGTAGTATGCATGAGTGAGACCAGGTAGTATGCATGAGTGAGACCAGGTAGTATGTATGAGTGAGACCAGGTAGTATGCGTGAGTGAGACTTTGCTGCCTCAGTTCTCATGGTGAATAAATGTTTGCTGGGTACCAAAAATCTGGGGACAGTCTGTGTGCATCTCTTTGGCTCAAGCTTAAAGTATGAAAGTGGAGCTTTGTTACATATGGTGAAACTTGAAATACACACTTGTAGTGTTGACTTATAGCCTATAGGCTAGATATGCTTAAAGACACATCAGAAAAATTAGCATGAGGGATAAATCAAAATGTTGCTTTGCATAAAATAAATACATAAGCATGGATGTAAATACAAATGGGAAAACTTACCTTAACAGGACTTTCTAGGAGATAACAACATTTTAATAAATGTGATAGTTAATTTTGGTTGCCAATTTGACATACCCGGGGAAAGAACACTCAGTTAAAGAATGGCTTCTCTCAGATTAGCCTGTGGGCATGTCTGTGGGGTATTTTCTTGACTGCTATTGGACGTGAGGGTCCAACTCACCATGGGGTGTCATCCTTTTCGGGTGACCCTGGGCTACAGCTGAGAAAGCTGTAGGTAGCAGGCCAGGAAGTAGCATTCCTCCATGATTTCTGCTTTAGTTCCTGTCTCCAAATTCTTCTGTTGAGCTCTGGCCCTGACATTTTGCAGTGGCAGATGGTAACCTGAATGTTGAATTAAAGTCCCCAGGATGCTTTTGGTTTTGGTTCTGATGTTTATCACAGCAACAGGAACTAAGGCAAGAGACAACTGTGTAGCTTGAGTTTTCCTGCCTGGCCCACAGTCAGGACAAATCTCTCTCACCTGCCAGTCCCACAGCCGCTCAAACCTGACCAAGTAAACACAGAGACTTATATTGGTTACAAACTGTATGGCCGTGGCAGGCTTCTTGCTAACTGTTCTTACAGCTTAAATGAATCCATTTCCATTAATCTATACCTTGCCACGTGGCTCGTGGCTTACCGGTATCTTCACATGCTGTTTCTCATCGTGGCGGCTGGCAATGTCTCTCTGACTCAGCCTTCCACTTCCCAGCTTTATTCTCCTCCTTTTCCCGCCTATACTTCCTGCCTAGCCAATGGCCAATCAGTGTTTTATTTATTGACCAATCAGCAACACATTTGCCATACAGAACATCCCACAGCACAACTGTGTTGTGCTTTTTATATTTAAAATATAGAGACACTTTGACTAATGGAAGAAAAACTGTTCTGAAGGGTTGAACGCCACAAAAAGGATTGTGATGAGCAGAACCAATACTCGAGTTGTCTCCCAGTTAAATAAAGTGTGCACACAACACAACTCAAGAGCATTGCAGGGAGAACAAATGACCAATCTTAGTGTTAGAAGACATCCTAGAGCTAATCATTGTGCTATTGCTTAATCAAAAATAAGAAAGAAACAAACTTTATTAAAATATGCTGTAAAACCATGCTGGATATGGTCACACAGAGAGAGAGGACACAGAGGCTCTGTGGGTGTGGCTGAGTCCCCAGGATTTACTTATTTGCTTTTTTTGGTCTAAATACAGTAATGTGTACATGTGCCTACATAATATATTGTCTGTCTAGTAAAATAAATTCAGAGATTACATTGTCTCAAATCATGGGATATGTTTTCTCAGTATTGCTATTAATAAAAACCCATTTATTCTCATATGCCAAAGACTTGGGCACAAAAATTGAAGCAGAGATCTTCAATATGAGAAGTTTCAGTGACTTTTGAAACTTTTTACTAAAATGTAAAATTATGGCTGGTGAGGTAGCTCAGTGGGTAAAAGCTCTGCTATACAAATTCCTCAGGATGAATTCAATCCCTGTAACTTGTGAAAAGAACTGATTCCTGAATGTTGTCCTCTGACCTCCAGAAGCATGACTCCCTACCATGACACACACACACACACACACACACACACACACACACACACACACTAAAAGGTTTTGTTTTGTTTTTTTAAATAAAATTACTCCCCATTTTGATTATCTTAAAAAACAATTGGACATGGATGGCAGAAATTTATTTGTTAAATGTAAGCAAAATAAATTTGTCTAATCAGTTAATATATTGTACCAGAAAGTACTAAACCAATATTTTGAAACTAGTGGGAAATATTCAAATGAGACATATTCAGTTGCTACAGTGAAAATAATTTTATTATTACAAGTTTTATAAGCAATATTTTACAGCATAAAGAGCTTTTGTCTTAATGTGTAAGATGAAGTATTATTTAAAGTATGCATCCTATATTGTGTGCCTTTTAGATGTCTGCTTTTGTACATATTTTGTGATATAGCATACATGTATGGTTTTAAATGAATAAACAGAGATTTACTGTGCCATGGAACAAACCAACTGTGACTTACTTCATTTCAACTCAGGGACACTGACCCCTTAGCCAGACTGCCTCGTCAATCATGCTGATGGCATTTATAAGGGAAGACAGTGGAGAGAGCCTACTTCATAAAGCCTTTTAGCAGGATAGACCCGGTGGGTCTGGATTGCTTACTGTAAATCAACCTGCAATTTTTAGATTTATGGGTATGGCTTGCTTAAGAATAGACTATGATAACATGAATATATTCTCTCTGTGTAACTGAGTGTGAAAATGGTACATCACAAAGTAAAATGCTTCTTTGAGAACATAGTTTCCATAGCCAGTGTTCAGAATTCACTTGGTATCTCAGCCCAAATTACTCTGTGAGAAAAGGGATGTTTTTGAATGCTTTGACTAAAGCATGCAGACTTTTCCAGAATGAAATGTGGCATCTGTATTGTTTCTTGCTTATATCCTTAAGCATCAGAACAAATTTGTACTATACCTTGGAAATGTCTATGATTAACCTGAAATGAATATACTGTGAAATTCAAACCTCTGGGTGAACTGCCAGATCAAATTATGTTGCTGGTAAACTGCCTTATAGGAACTACAGAACCAGTGCAGTGGATACCACAAAAAACCTCAGGTAGTTGACAGTAATTGTCTAAAAGAACTAACTAAATATTTATTTTTGCAGAAAAATATTTATTTACTAACAGAACATAAAGCAACTTCCATGTCAGGTGCATATATATTTCACAAGTGACAGAGAAAGCTCAAACTGATATAATAAAATGAGAAACTTTGAAGTTCATGATTAGATACAATTGATAATTAGTGTCATATGTAATATGATCAAGGAGGAAGGTGTGAAAGCTTATAAAAAATAGAGTATATGAGGCCAACCAGAAGTGCCAAGGAGGGAGCTGCTCATACTGCAGCTCTGGATGGAATGGCCAAAGAAGGTCTTACTTAGGTTGAATAAAAACATAGTGGCTTGTTTCAACCCTAACAAAAGAGGAAATAAAGCCCAAAGTTGCTTTTTTTTATTTTTCAGACAAAGTCTCTTGTAGACCAGGCTGTTCTTGAATTCAGTAGGTAGTTGAGCATGACCTTGAGCTTCTGAGCTCTCTGCTTCCACTCCCCTCCCCCCATATTAAGACCATGGGCATTTCCATGCCCAGTTTTTATGCAGTGCTGGGGATCAAATACAGAACACCCTTCTGCAAGGACAGGTTCCCAGTAAATGTCTACATTTCAACTATGGCCCAGTATCACCCACGTTATTAACTGAGAATTACTGTTCCAAGATATCTGATGCATTCATCCTCATTTCAACTTTAAAAACTTGTCCTTTCTTAAATACAATCTCCTTGAGTACACTCAGTTATCTGGCATAGACATTCCCAGTAAGGTGCTGTTATGTCCACATCTTATTATTCTTACGAGAATCTCTCTGACTGCTATTTAGTTGAGAGCCCCACTGATAAGTCTTGAAGAAGTTAAAGAAATGAATTTAATAATATCTGTGGTGAAATGAGGACATGACCACTCCAAGGTCTGGTTGAGGAGAAGGATTTTATTGTAGACGTGAGGAAGAGGACAGTCAGAGGCATCTGGAAGAGTCCAGACAAGGGAGAGAAAGAGGTAGACTGAACATGGCCAGTAGATTCAACTGTGCCATGGGGGGTGGGGTGGAGGGGATGAGATAGGAAGAGAAGAGAGACAGGAGAGAGGGCAAAAGAACCAAGAGAGAGGAACCCAGAGCAGAGCCAAGAGAACCAAGAGAGGGGAACCCAGAGCAGAGCCAAGAGAACCAAGAGAGGGGAACCCAGAGCAGAGCCAAGAGAACCAAGAGAGGGGAATCTAGAGCAGAGCCAAGAGAACCAAGAGAATGTGTGACCAGAACGGCAGGTTTGTAATAGGAATCAGAAGCTGGGGAAAGGGGAGCAAAGTCCCTGGGCTGGGGAGGTTTAGGACAGGGGTCTGGGTGAGAAGAGCAGAGAGAAGCCACAGGTACTGAGAGAGCCTGGTGGCCAGCGTGCCCTTTGGTGTGCTAATAGTCACCACAGTTAGCTATTTGTCCTGAGCTTTTCTTGGACTGGACAACCTGGGGTTGAGAGACACCATTCCAGACAGACCAAACAGCTCCCACAGAAGAGAGACACCAGGAGCACACCTTTGTGTGCACTGAAAGCCAAGACAGCTGGAGTCCAGCCAGCAAAAACGGACACCAGGAGGTTTATGAATAAAATGATAACCTTATGTTACTCAATGCTAGAAAGACAAAAAGAATTAAACACAGATGCATAAACAAAACAGTGTTTGTTTAAAAGCCAGTATGGATTAAAGCAGAAGTTAGTGGATAAGAAGCAGAAAACACATGGGTCTTAAACTTGTTTCCTCATAATTTTTGTCATGAAATATAATATGTTGACATGATTTTGTTAAAAAGCCAGTAGTATTGTTGAGACATTGTCTGTTTCTCTATTTTAGCACACGGCTTTGTGAGTTCTGAAGTGTTTTTTTTTTATTACATACAATACAAATTTAGAAGCATTGTATTATATTGAAACTTTTATCTCCAGGAGCTGTTTCCATCTCCAGTGATGAAATAAGTATGGTTTCCTTAAAAAAAAAAAGTAGTTTGTGCTTCTAAACCAACCAAATAAGTAAAAATGCCCAGCCCATGGAGTCCATTTTGTGTCCTCCTGAGCATAGGACCTCCCCTGGAGTGTGGTTGACATATCAGGATAACTCCACTGAAGGAAACTGGTTTTCCTTCTCCCTGCAGCTACCAATTGCACATAGCTTCTTAGTTCGGGTGGGGTTTTGTGTCCACTTTGCTGTTTGGATCTGTGCAGGTTTGTGCATGTTGTTACAGCTCCTGTGACTTCGAATGTGCCTCAGCCCTGCTGCATCTGGAAAACGCTGTTTCCTTGAAGTCATCTACCCCACCAGCTCTTACAGTCTTTCTGCCTCCTCTTCCTAATGAACCCTGATCCTTGATGGGAGGAGTGTGATAAACACAACCCTTAAGGGCTGAGTGCTCCAAAGCCTCTTACTCTCTGCACATTGTCCAGGTGTGGGTCTCTGCCTTAATTATCATCTACTTTCAGAAGAAGCTTCTTTGGTGAGAATTGAGTGATTCACTGATCTATGGATATAGCAATATGTCATTGAGAGTCAATTTATTGCTATTTTCCTTTAGTAAAATAAAGCAGTAGATTTTTCCCTTAGTGCCTATGACCTATCTAGTCCCAGGTTCTCGGCCTCATTAACAGTGTCAGATATAGGTTCCATCTTATGGAGTGAGCCTTAATCCAGTTTAAAAAACAAAACAACAACAAAATGGGTTACTTACTCCCATGACATCTGTGGCACTACGGCATCTGTGGGGAGAGAGAGAGAGAGAGAGAGAGAGAGAGAGAGAGAGAGAGAGAGAGAGAGAGAGAGGTCACAAAAATCCTTTCTTATTTTCAGGTAATACAGAGTGACTTAATTCTCCTATGGCTCCTAATGGTGTTGGAATTGGGACAATTTTATGTGCATTTGATGGCTCAGAAAGTGTGTTGTGAGTGTGTGTGTGTGTGTGTGTGTGTGTGTGTGTGTGTGTGTGTGTTTAGCAAGCAAAAAGGGGAACTAACTGCTAAATGTAGGATTCTGGGTAAAGACCAAATGCTCTTTCTACTGAAGTACCCTGAAGGAGGACTGACTTTGCTTATGTATGCAGGATAGCAGAGTGAATTAAGAAGGATGTGTATCTATAAACCTGTTAGATTTCAACATCTTTCTAGGCAGCATCATTTTGTGCAGTAAAATATACAACTCTTCATTGTCTTCATTCATCCTGACTTAGAATTATAACTAAAAACTACAAGCCAAACAATACTGTAATGTTTAATAAGGAGAAATAATGCTACTGAGACAACTGATTTTGAATATTGAGAAAAAAAATTCAGCATGTCTGGTTAAGTTTGAATTTCTAATAAACAGTAATGCTCTGGCCAAAAAAACAAAACAAAAAACAACCAACCAGCCAAACAAACTAAAACAAAACAAAACAAACAAAACAAAACAAAAAAACCCAAAGAAACAAAGGCTATATATGGGTCATACTTTATAAGCTAAAAACATTATATTTCTTTTCTAAAGAATTTCAGAGTAGAAACAGTTGTTTCATTTTTAATTTGTATGCTGTATTTGGGTGATTTAAATACACAAAACTAAACAAAAGAATACTATAGGAAGTTTCCTCTTTATTGAATATGGCAACACGTGGCAGGGTCCACATGGAGTTCAAGTAAACCAACAAAACTGAACGTCAGAGGAATGACTACATTCTCTTTGGGACCTGATTATTTCCCATGGATTGAGGCACAAATATATGAACATATATGAAATGTATTAAAAATAATTCAGTTTATCTTTGGGTTTAAAATTATCTTGAGATTCCTTTTATTTGATATAAGAAGTATTTCATAATTTTGGGCATCACAGCCACCTATTAAAGTATTATATTGTTAGACAGAACACTTTTATAAATAGAAAAATGAAGAATCCAATGCTTGCAAGCCTTGCTCATCTGCTGTGCATATTAGTCTTCTCCCAGCCTCAGTAATTTCAGAGGTCTTTTCTACGCAGTCAGCGCAGAGAGTCTGCAGTTCTATTTGTATTATCGCAGTCTAATGAATGCCGTTGTACAGCAGGTGTCAGATCATATCTGTTGTTTTGCAGTTGGGTATGAATAGAAGATGTATTGCCATCGCAAGCGAATCTAATATGAGGCTAATGAGCGGTAATGAGCAACTGTTTTGTCATTATTGAGGCAACCACTGAGATGCTAATAAACTCTCATTTTGCTCTTTAGAAAAAGCAGTGACCAGGATTTACAACATGGCCTTAATATCCCCAAAGCCTGAGGCAAAAATAAATAAATAAATAAATAAGTAAATAGTGAAATCTTAAACTGAGAGTGATTTAGCCATTTTCTGTATGATGGTTCTCCTTCGTAAAATGCGCTCACTGTAATGTCTTTCAAGAACTCCATAACCAAAGAAAAGATGAAGAACGTGCGTCCATTAAGTGAATATGAAGTTGAGAAGAAAAGCACTGTGTCTCATTTTCCTTAATTAAATATGATTTCAGAGTTTCTCACTTGCCAGGTCTTTGTAGTATAATGAACTCTAACATTGGCAACATTGTTGTTTAACTGGGTTATTAGAAGTAACATTATTGAGAGGGCTTATTTTTTGTAATTAACCTTATTTGTTCCTGTGGATAGCCTGACATGGTAAATGACCAACAGTACTCTGGCCCCTGTTTTATATCTCTGCCTTTTCTACAGTAGTGGAGAGCAGGGAACTCAATAAATATTTATAGGATGCATGGTGAATAAATAATGGAATGGATGGAGAAAGTTCCTTTCATTAAATTTGCTTTCTTAGGTAGAAATAATGTTGTTTAAAGAAGTTGTTAATACATATTCATTTAAAATGTCCTAAGACCCAACCTGGCTTTGAATACTTTATATTTCTGGGTAAAATGTTTTAGTGTATATAACTAAAACCTTGTTGTTATGCATGGTTAATTTATGTTAACTCTGAAAATAAATTAATTTTGGAACTTTTCTATGTATTTTTTTTACAACTTATGTATAGATGTGTACTTTAATTAACTAGTTAATTCTTTGATAAACATGCAAGGTGTTGGAATCTAGATTGACGGTCAAGCACTTGCCAACTATATGTAATGTCTTGGTTTTAATATCCAACAAAATGAAAAAAGGTCCACCTATGTTCTTAAATATAAAGATTTAACTTTATTGGCTGTTAAATAAGCTGTTTTAAACATGTCTACATAACAAAACCATTCAGTTTGAGTTATTCTAGATTGTATCATGTGTACAACCTCTTTCTAACCTCTAACATGGTTATATATATATATATATATATATATATATATATATATATATATATAACTTTTTTTTACAGGTGCACACCTGTAACCCTAGCATTCAGGAGGCAGAGGCAGGAAGATACCTAAATTCGAGCCAGCCTGGTCTCCAGAGCAAGTTCCAGGATAGCCAGGGATACCTAGAGAAACTCTGTCTGGGGAAAAACAAAAAAAGAAAAAGAAAAAGAAAAAAGAAATGACCAAGATATGTACAAATATAGCATATTTATATTCTTTAGTGTCTGTAACTATTAAGCAACAAACATAAACTAGAGATGTGGTAGTTTGTATGTAATAGGCCTTCATAAGCTCATAAGGAGGGGCACTACTGGGAGGTGTGGCTTTGTTGGAGTAGGTGTGGCCTTGGAGGAAGTGTGTCACTGTGAGGGCAGACTTTAAGGTTTCCTATGTTTAGGATACTACCCAGTGTCTCAGTCCACTTCTTGTAGGCTGCAAGATGCAGGACTCTTAGCTACTTCTCCAGCACCATGTCTGCCAGCATGCTGCTGTGCTCCCTGCCATGATGATAATGGACTAAACCTATGAAACTGTAAATGAGCACCCCAATTAGATGTTTAATTGATTTTTATAAGAGTTGCTGTGGTCATGGTGTCTCTTAATAGCAATAGAAACCCTAATTAAGATAGAAGTTGGTACTGGGAGTGGGGTATTGTTGTGATAGGCCTGGCCATGATTTTGTTTGGAGGAATTTAGACTTTGGTACTTTAGGTTAGGAAAGCAATGGAATGTTTTAAGCACTGCTTTTAATGGGCCATAGTAGTAGAAGCATAGAAGACAGTGATGTTGAATATGATTTGATCAACTGTGAGGGGCTTACTCAAGAGGTTACAGAGAGAAGAATTATAGTATGTTTCCTAGAGATCATTCTTGTCAGATTTTGGTGAAGAAAGTGGGTGCTTTTTGCCTTTGCCTGGAAAGTTTGCCTGAGGCTAAAGTGAAGAGTTTTAGATTAGTTCCATTGACAGAGGAAATCTCAAAACAGCCTTGCATAGACACTGTCGTGTTGTTATTAGTAGTAACACTAATGAAGATTTATAATGAAAAGGAGCAAGGGTAAACTACAAATTACTGAGGAGGGTAAATTTCAAAATGTAAAATTTAAAGACAAAAGGAACACCAAAAAGTGAAATGGATTTAAATCCTCTGTTCAAGGAGATAAACAGATTAAGAAATGGAATAAAGAGAGTGATGACCTCAGGGTAAGATCCTACCCAGCTAAGTTTCCAACTTATAAAAAGGAACCAAAGAAAAGCTTAGAGCTACGTGTGGTGGTGCATGCCTTTAATCCCAGTACTGGGAAGGCAGAAGCTGGCAGATCTCTGAGTTTGAGGCCAGCCTGATCTACAGATCCAGTTTCAGGACAGCCAAGCTTAAGCAGTGAAGGTAATAATTAAAAACAGAAATCTGGTGAAGATGTAGTTGAATGGGGGGGGGGGGAAGTTCCACCCCAGTAAGCAGCAGGACTTGGCAGATTTGGCCATGTCGTTCTAGAAGAAAGGGGCTATGGAATTTGCCCCCAAATCTCAGGAAAGCAATTGAGGCCAGGCATTTGTCAGGGGTGCCCCTGAATGGAAGCCTAGTAGAGAGACTGTTGCATGATTCTGTGAAGTTGAAGCTTGGATTGCCTTGGAGAACCCAAGATGTTAGAGATGCCAGAGTTATGGGATACCTGCTGAGGAGAGCTGCTAACAGGGAGTGAAATCAGCCCAAGAGAGAGATGTGTGTTGCAGTCAAAAAAGTTTAAAGGAGTTGGAGATCTGAAGAGCATTTTGACATCAGACATGGAGATACAGAGTTTGGAGTTTGCCCAGCTGGTTTTTGGTCTTGCTTTGGTCCAATATTTCCTCTCTACACTCCCTTCCCTGTATTTTGGAATGGTAATGTATACCCTGTACCATTACAGTTAAGAGATTATATAAATCTCAGAAAAGACTTCAAACTTTGGACTTTTAAACATTCTTGAGACTGTGATAGACCATGGGGACTTTTGAAGTTAGACTAAATGCGTTTTGCGTTATGATATTGTTACAAGCTTATGAGGGCCAGGAAGTGGAATGTGGTAGTTTGAATGTAATTGGCCAACAAGCTCATAAGGAGTGGCAATACTGGGAGATGTGGCCTTCTTAAAGAAGGTCTGGCCTTGTTGGAGGAAGTGTGTCACTGTGGGGCAGGCTTTGAGTTCTTCTATGCTCAATCTACTCCCAATTTCACAGTCTACTTACTGTTGTCTGTAAATCACAGGTAGCAGCTCCTTCTCCAGCACCATGTCTGCCTGTACGCCCCCATGGTTTCTGTCCTGATGGTAATGGACTAAACCTCTGAAGTTCTAAGTTACCACTTCAATCAAATATTTTCCTTTATAAGAGTTCCTGTAGTCATGGTGTCTCTTAACAGCAATAAAAAACCCTAAAATATGGAACATGTGGATATACTAGAAATTAAAAAGAAGTTGCTATTAAACCAAGAAAATGTTCTCTATCATTTTTGATCAGATTTACTTATATTTATCATCAGTTTCTTATAGGGACTAAGTAGAGTGGCAACATAGTTTTAAAATGACCCCATTACTGACATGTTGGCAAAATGTATTTTATATGTTGCTATTGCTTCATATAGTAGTAATGAATGCATACTGTAAAAAATCAAATAACACAGAAAGACTTATAATAATAAGTAACTGTCTATTTCCACTCTATACAACTTTTGGCTTTTTCTTTGTATCATTTCTTTTTTTAATAAGGTTTATTTTTGTTACTTTTAATTTGCGCATTGTGTGCATAGATTTGTGCACCTGAGTGCAGGTGCTTACCGAAGCCAGAGGAGTCAGATCCCCCTGGAGCTGAAGTCACAGGCAGCTGTGAGTGTCCTGATGTGGTTGCTAAGAATTTAACTCGAGTTCTCCAGAAGAGCACTATGTGAATGCCTGAGTCATCTCTCTAGGCATCTTTAATAATTTCTTAATTCTTTAAAATTTTTAATTTTTATTTATTTCTAAGTAGTAATCAATACTCCCTTTTTCTTTTAAAAATATTTACTTTTATTTATGTGCATGTATATGTGTTTGTATGTACATATGTGTGCAGATGTCTGTGGAAGCCAGAAAAAAGGGTCAGATCCCCTAGATCTGGAAATACAGGTGGTTGTGAGTCATCCCATGTGGTTCCAGGAACCAAACTCCAGTTTGAAAGAGCAGCAAGTTTTCTTAACTGCTGAGCCATCCTTCCATCCCCCATTTCCCCTTTTTATCACTCAAGACTTATGTTTGAAAGTGTGGGCTGAACATAGTTGATGTTCTTAGGATATGGCAAATATTTACAGTACTTAAGACTCCCTCTCCCCTCTCACTATGTAGCCCCAGCTGGCCTGTAACTTACTATGTAGACCACTTGCTGCCTTGAATTAATGGAGATCTCTCTGCTTCTGCTTCCTAAATGCTGAGATTAAAGGCAGATGCCACCATACCAAGGAAGACTCTCTGGTGGATGAGTGAATAGGAGAAAAGAAGCCAGTGCCCAGGCCAGACAATGACTTTACTCCCAAGTCAAAACTGTCATGGCAGTTGCTTATTTCTTACTCTCTTTCAATTTCATTTGCTTTCAAACTGTGGTCTGTGGACCCCCAGGTGTCTGAAGTACCCTCTTAGGGGTTGTAAAGTCAAAAGTCTTTCCATACAACACGAACGCGTCGTTTTGCCTGGTTCTTTGTTATCTTGATGGTACAAAAGCAACAGCAGGGACGATGCTGGTACCATGGCTTCCATCCAGGTAGTTGTAGCAACCTGGACTCACAATCAAAAAAGGAGACGAGGAAGGCAGCGTCGCAGAGTGTTCTGGTAAAGAAGGAAATTGTATTACCTTGCTCAATTACCTTGATGCTTGAGTGCAGGATTTTAACCCTCTGTGTGGCCAGGGAGGAAGTGCCGGTTTTGAGCACACACTTGAAGAGTGAGAGGAAGGAGACAATTCTTTTTTTCATGGAACACCAGTTTTATTTGAAATAGTGTCTGACAAATTAACAAAAAATTGGCAATATTTTCTTGGTAATGTATAAGGTAAAACTGTCCATTCAAGAAAAATAAGGAAAAAGCATTTGCTTCCAAAGATAAAATTTAAACTTTCAGAGAAAAGTTTTGTGAACGTCTCTGTTTGCTATTCTGAGCTTGATAGTTTTCAAAAAGTATTTTTTCTATTGAGAACTATAGTGATACTAATCAATGTCATTAAAAAAATGTATCACGATTAAAGAAAGATGTAATTATATAATTCAGTGAAGTGTAATTTCCAAATGACCACGGCATGATGTTGAAAGATCATACATGAGTGAACAGTTTATTCACAGTTGCATATTGATTCCTGGATTTTATGTGGGATTCATTGATATGGTCTTGTCTTACAGAATCTGCATTTGGCATGTGCTAGTATAGTGAAAAAGACCCAAAATGGCCTGAAAAGACCATTAAAATACTCCTTACCTTTTGTTACATTTTGTGTGATATCAGATTTTCTTGATATTTTTAATCAGACCTGAAGATGTCACAGCTGATAATCCAGGCATTGTGTGCTAAACACCTGTAATTCTAGTACTAGGGAAAATGAGGCAGGAGAGTTGTGGGTTTGAGACCAGCCCAGGCTATAGGGAGAACTTGTCTCAAGCAAACAATATGAAACAATACAAATCAAACAATAAAACCATACAACAAACCAAAGCCAAAGCTATCATCACAGCAGGTGGGACGGGGAAGCATGTAAAACTGGATGTCTTTACTAATGCAGATATAAAAAGAAACTTGCAAAAATGTAAGATTATATTTGTTTAGTTTGTTTGTAAAAATATGTTATTTGTGCTCCAGTAAATTGCCATTGTTTTGAAATATACTAATAAATATATAGTTTTTTAAGGTTCAACTTCCAAAATTGAGATTATTGAAAAATTACAATTCATGTAAACAAATGTTGGTTGTGTATTCATGCATTTTTAAGGGTGCACAGGGATCCAGAGATGAAAGTATTTGAGAACAAATTATTGACTTTTTTCTACAAAATCTGAAGACTTGCTGTTTCTTTTATGCTTAGCTGAGTTTTTGTTTCTGGGTCTTTTTCAATATTTTTGATCTTTTGTCATTTCACTGGGTGGATCAGGGTGGAAAAACGGGAGACTGGCCACTGATTTTGCTCTATAGCTTATGAAGACAGCAGCTAGTCCATGCTCTCATTCTTAAGAATAAAGGAGCTTCTCTTTAGACACATCACTCTCTACTTGACTTACGGGTTATTGAGTTTACCTTGCTGACGTGAATTGACACCCCTATGTCTTTGAACGAATGCAGTTTATGTTATAATATTATTTCAGTGTGATTCCCCCCTCCCCAATTAGCAAAGGCAGTTCTTCCTCCCAGCAAAGTTACAGATTTTATTTTCTTTCTGGAAAGCAAGCCATGACCTCATCATTCATCCTTTGCAAAGAGGTGGCGCCTTTTAAAATTTCAGTGACCGTAAAGTTTTCTTTAAGAATGTCAAATAGAACCATCTGTAGATGTTTCTGATAATGTTATGAAGTCATCAGAAGACGAAAGGTGGGGACAGTCTTGGGAAGGGGAAGCCTTGATCATGGTAGAACTGCTTCATCTCTTTCTGTGGGATTTCAAAGGCTGTTTTCGGTAATTTATGTTAATGCTTTATTTTCGAAGTTTTCTTTCTTCCATAAGCTTCTCATACTTTGACCAAGAACTGACCTTTCGCCTCTTTGAAATTTACCCTCCAACCCTCCCCCATCTCCAAACTAGCTTTTCATTAGAGAACTTGGGAGACATCCCCTCACGTTGCTCTGCCTTGTGCTCTGGTGGCAAACCTCCCAGACAAAAATCAAAGAGCTGCCAGTGCCAGAGGGTGAACTCTGTGATCTCAGCCCCCTAAAGAGAAGTGTCCCCAGAGAGAGGTTCAGTCCATGTCAGTTACATCTTAATTCTTCTGAGAGATGGGATGCAGGCAGCTGTTTGAATACTTTTATTGAGAGACGGTTTCCAAATTGCACATCCGATTAGTATTTCACTCAGTCCTTTGAAGGGATGTAGCAAATGACTCAGACGCAGTGCAATTTAAAAAGAACCTTTAAAGATTGTAATACGGATTTTCCTGCGTCTTTTCAGGTTGAGCAGGAATGGAGCCCCTTGACTTTCGTGAGCTGCCCACTGCCTGGAATAATCTAATTCGAATGTAACTGTGCTTGGAATTTTCCGGTGCCATCAATGGCAGTGGGTGAAGGTGCTCAGAGGACTCAGAAGCTCCCAGATGTGTAGGGAGCAAGTTATGGTAAGGTTGAGATGGTTCTGGCCTCTGTCTGCAAAGTGGCACCAGATGGGGCCATTTTTCTTCTGGTTTAAAAAGGACTAGTTTAATTTTAAAGCTGAAGAATACCTAACCTTCATAAGAAATGTCTTGAGACTTTAAATGACCGTTTTAACCTGCATGGACTCAGTCACTAGAACTATTTCAGAGGCACAGCACTTCGGTTGTCTCCAAGGGAACAGAGACACTTAGGGTTTAGAATCTTTGTCGAACAGAATTAGTAAGTTTCAGAAATTAAACAAAAATGTCTGGTTTCACAGAGTGTAAATTTAACTGCAGCATGGTTTTCCATTAACAGGTAAAGTACAGGGGAGGAAGAAATAATATTAAGTTTTGATGGCAAATTACAGATTTTCATATTTGGCTTTTCTGATTTATTTATCTTTTACTGTAAAGCAACGGAAAGTTTCACACCTTACCACATGCTATTCCCTAATCAAACACTCTCCTTTCTTACTATTCAGAGTCCACCTTTTAAAAAATTCCCATTTCAAATTTAATTTTCCTCATAAAGCTGTATGTCTTTAAAAATCACACACTCTCCAAATTTGACAGTTGGAGTGTTACATGCTAGGTTGCCAATACAACTTCCGCTCAAGGTAAGTAATTACTAAGACAACTTGGATACTGTTATTTTCCAGGGGAAACATGCTGTTACAATATGTCAGTTTGTTTGCTTTTCGTTTTCTGTTATAAAACCCTGACCAAAACCATCTTGGGAAGGAAAGGGCTCATTTCTGTGGTGATACATTATGTCCCCCAATATATTGTGTACCCTAATAAAACTTATCTGGGGTCAGAGAACAGAACAGCCACCAGATTAGACATAGAGGCCAGACCGTGGTGCCATACACTCTTAATCCTAGCATTCAGGAGGCAGAGATCCATCCAGATTTCTGTGAGTTCAAGGCCACACTGGATACAGAGCCTGGCATGGTGGCACAAACCTTTAATCCCAACGCTTGGGATCTCATGTCTTTGCTTGGGAAGGACATAGCCCTTTCATTCCAGGAAGTGATGGCAGGAGGCAGAAAGGTATATAAGGCATGAGGACCAGGAACTAGAGGCTTTTGAGCAGTTCAGTTGAGACCATTAGGTAAGGACTCAGAGGCTTTCAGTCTGAAGAAACAGAATCAGCTGAGGAGTTGGAGAGGTGAGGTTGATTGTGGTTTGTTCTGTCTCTCTGATCTTTCAGCCTTTCACCCTAATACCTGGCTCCTGGTGTTTTTATTTAATAAAATCTTTTAAGATTCATGTTATACATTTCCACTTCCACTTCTAGGTAACAGTTCACAAGTGAAAGAAGTCAGGGCAAGAATTTACCGCAGGAACCTGGAGGCAGGGACTGAAGGAGAGACCATGGAGGGGTGCTGCTCACTGGCTTCATTTCCCTTTTTGTACATCCCAGGCCCACATGCCTAGGGAGGGTATTGCTTACAGTGTATTTGGCCATTTAACATCAACCCAGAAATTGAGAAAATGCTCCAACAAGCACACTTATATGCAATTATCTTGGAGACAATTTTTAAACTGAGATTCTCTTTTTCCATATGTACCAAGCTGACAGCTTAAGCTATGACAGTGTCTAGTATCTTTCCCTGAGAAACAGCTAGGAAATAAATGCTACCATATTACTTGTGACTACACACATTGTTTGGGACCAAGATGTCTGCTTATCTGGATATTTATTATCTCTTTATTTATAATATTATCTGGATATTTATAATCTCTTATTTATTAAGAAATGTGCATTTTCAGTAGATTTCGTTTTTATTTTTAAAGGTTTACTACTCTTTTAGATGGGGAAAATGAAATTAAAGACTAGACTATAAAAATTAGTTACTTTATAGTTATCTAGCCTAGAATAGGAAAGTGGTGGATGGTTCACTGACAGCAAAATCTGATTCCAGATTTGGAGAAAGAATGGAATGCTGCTGCTTGGAAAAGCAAAGGCATGGATGGGAACTGATAGAAATATGTGGGGTGATCTTGCCTGAGAGGTGGACTGCTCAAGGTGTAGAAAGGTTAAGTAATTTGCATGAGGCAATGGAAGGGAGATTTGCTTGGCATTTCACCCCCACAACGTCTGCTTTTAAACTGAGGCCAAGAAAGAGCAGTCTCGTGCTCAGGGGGCTGCAATACTCACTGAAGGTTAGTGTTGGGGAGAGTCTGACCATGAGAAATGAATATGAAACATTACAGAGGCAGGGTGAGGGGTGGGGGCCATACCGCAATTTCCAAAGCTGGGACTTTGTTTTTCTAATCTGTTTCTTCCAACCAAAGAGAGCCATTGGAATTCTTTTCCTTGATATTAATTTCCTTTTCTTAATGCCAATTTTGTTTCTTCTTGGTGCAACTATTAATTTTTAAGCTTTCCTTACTTGATTACTTGCACATTTTAAAAATGGATTTATTTTCTTGTTCAATTTAATCACTGATTTTGCCTCTACTTGACTCCCTGCTTCCGTTTAGGGAAAGCCTCTCTTTAAGTCTTTTTGGCACACCAAATAAAGGTTTTGCATAAATATGCTTTGTGTAAGAAGTAATTTCAGTGATATACTTTTTTCCAAGTTTTTACAAAATTGTACTTTTACCTTATGTTCCACCATTTTAAAATATATTTAGATAATATGTAAATATATGTGCTTCATATAATATATATTTACAGATATCTTTGTCATTCAATTTGGGATCTTTTAGACATGTGTGTGTGTCTATATATTTAGTCCCCTGACTGTATATTTTAGCTTTTAGATAATTTGTTTCCAGTTCTGTCTGTGGTTTGAAAGTCAGTATTTATGATCTTTAGCTCCTGTCCATCAGGTGATTTACTGATTTTCTCCAAGTTTTAATTTCAAAGTCTCTACTCTGGAGGACCAAATTAAGTCTCTAGTTACTAGAGAATTTCCCAAGTGTTGGTAGAAAAAAATTTCAAAAGTTAAGTAATAGCTGACAGTTCATAACCTAGTTCCCTGGTTTGGGGATGCACTGACAAGCACAGAGCTAAGTTTTGTAGCAGAGACACCTGTTAATTGTTCTTTATTGTAAAAAAAAAAAATCAGTATTTGTTAAACCTTTGCGATTTTTATGTCTGTGGACATTCACTGGACTCTAATTTGGTAAATGCACTGAGGTAAACACAGCTGATTCCACACAGATAAAAAATCATTGTTAGTAATGAACCTCGTGGCCTCAGTGCCATGTGAATACAGCAGATGGGTACTGAGGAAAGTTTGTCATCTCGGGAGACTTGCCTTGTACTTAAAGAATACCTTGGAGCTATTGGTAAATACAGACTGTGTACCTACTGGAGGGGAAGAGAGACAGTAGAGTTTTCTTCCAGCAACCCTTGCCATTTTGTTTTAAAGAGGACATCCTGAGATATTCAAAGATGTAACATGACCTATCCATCCAAACAGAGATGAAAATTCTTAAAATCAGAGGTCCAAATTCCTCACAGACTTAATATATAGTTTATTTTCTCTACTTTTGCCTGCTCGTGTGTGTGTGTGTGTGTGTGTGTGTGTGTGTGTGTGTGTGTGTGTGTGTCTATTATAATGAGATACAGAGAGGGACATATTACACACTGAGAGACTTTGACATGCAAAACAGCCATCATAGTGTTTTTGCAAATAACGAGGCCTTATTGAAAAGTAACTTATATTTCTGTCATCACAGTATTGCTCAGCCAAACATGGACAAAGATTTTCATACAATGGATGTTTTCTTTCTGTCATTGATTGGTCACACAATGTAGGAGCTGTTCTGTAGCAGTGGACAGTGCTGCCGGAGGGAGACTGACTTTAATATTTGAGCAGTTTTCTGGTGGTATTTTTGATGATAAGTGTAAGAAGCTGCTGTGCCGTTGTGAAAGGCAAGCCTTAGTGTATGTCTGCCTGTGATCCGCTGTCATGATGTGGACTGTATTTACCCTGTATAATTCTTTTCTTTCAGCTCAGTGTGACACTGCTCGTTTTTAGTACAAGACGGGTCATGTTTATCTGTTGCTCTATCTATGGTCCAGTGATCTCTTTTGTAGACTAAAGGGAACTATATGAAAACTGAACTGTGTCAAGGAGACCAAGAGTGTTAAAGTTCACCAAAGAATCAAGATGAGGCTTTGCAGAAACAAGAGGGAGTTAAAATTAGTATGAATTGATTTCCTACCCCCTTTTCAGAAACTGTTCTCACATGTTGAGAGCCTTCGGCCATTTATGTTCTGCTCTGTGTTAAGATGGTGACATGTCTATGCCAGAGGATGGCCAAGGTCAATGACGTGACCTATTTTTATTTTTCCTTAATAGGAAAAAGTTGCCATTCTTTTCCAACACTCGCAGAGTCTTTCTGTGTGGTGGCTCTGCAGACGCTCTTTGTGAACATTTCACATCTTTTCCTTTGATTAAGCTTGTTACATTGCAGACCTCCTTGAACTCTAAACTTCTCATTTCTAGCTTTTCCAGTTAGATGTTCTAAATCTAGTGATCTATTATACAATATTATTAACTTAGCTGTCATTGGGCACCTTCTTTATTCACTTCACATTTATTTTCCTTTTAAAAAATAAAACAAGAAAGAAACATTGTTGTAGAATTTTTCTAATTGAGTAATTTAATTTACAAATTTGAATTACTCAAAGAAAATAAGGAAGAACTCATTATATAGACATTCCATATGTCTCAATTTATCTTTCAGGTTTTCTTTCATTGGCTGGGATTACAAAGAGATCTTATTTCTTGATTAAATCAGTAACATTTTATTGGTTTGGACATGAATCTACCTAAATTGATTACTAATGTTTTAGAAAGCAGTACATCAGTCACAATGGAAAAGAAAACAAACAATATATACTAAAGCATGGAAGATTTTGTAGAAAATTTAAGCCGCATAATAGGTAATTAAAATACAAAATAGCTAAATCCCAAGCAAACATTTCCTTTTCAAAATGTGTAACAAAACTCATGCCCTGAACAATTTTTTTTGTGTGCATGAAGAAAATCAAGTAATATTAGAATTTTGTGTCAGGGAACATTGCTATGGGGCTTTCAGTTAAAATGACCGTCACTTTCTGGATTCACTCATAGAGAAATGCTAGGAAAAAATAAGATAATTTAAATGCAGAGCTGATTATGAAGCCACAAAGTGGGAAGTTTTGTTGCCAGAAGTGAAGACAGAGATGAGCAGCATGAGCCTCCACTGAAGGGAATGTCTCTTGGTTCATCTCAAGCCTGGTGATGTGGACAAGTGATGAAAGTTGGATCCACACCAATCAGCTGATCTAGCAAGGGATTGGCAATGAAAGAAAATTCTGCCAGGAGTGGAGCAGGCAGAAGCTGTCGTTTTCTGGGTGCCTTGGGTTGGAAAAGTCAAGAATTAGAATATACAACTCAAACCCATGCTTTCAGTACTGCGAGGACCCTGTTATCTGGGTTCTATAAAGAATCAGAGACAACAATATATACATAGAGTAGGTCAGAGGGAGGAGAAATGAGCAGAAGTTTAGTATGGGAATTGGCTCATGTGGTTCTGGTGTCTGAACATTGCTATGATTCACTCCTCAATGCTAGCAAAGAAAGTCACCAATGGAGCCATTCTATTGAACAGAGAACCAAGGGCAGGTGAACCAGCCACGTTAAAGGCCTGGGAGGGCATTGGGGGATGAGGGTGGTCACTGATATATATATATGTCATAGGGTCTGAAATTTTTTTCAAACATAGAATTGCCCTTCCAACAGCTTTCTGTTTCTAATCTTTAGCAGACAGAAAGGAGCCTGCCTCTGTGGGAAAGAAGTCTTTACTCTCAGTTTCTGACTCAGAGCCTGAGCTCTGCTAGAGATATCCTCACACTATAGCTAAAGATATTTCGCTAGTTTTCTGGGTACCCTTACAGCAGTCAAGATGAAATGTCAAATTAACCATTACAGACTTGATGTTCACACACTTTCATGGTAGAACCTTAAATAAAGCCATTAAGAAATACACTGGTCTTGAACCATTGCTGAAGAAAAGTAGAACTTTCTCTAGAAGTAGAAATCATAAAACAAGGCCAAGAGATTTCTTAAATAAATCATATTAGAATGTTAAAGAGGTAGCACAAGAGAAAGCATCAAACTTGGATTGAATAAAATGGAGAAGGAATGACTTCCTAACCTTATACCTGACCTAGGTTCTCACAGTGTCAGCAGCAGTGGGGGCTGAAACATGGTCCTAGAGAAGCCCAAGGAGCCCTGGAGAGGCCTTCGCTCAGGTAAAACTGGATTTTAGGAAGACAGAGTATGAAGCAAAGTTTTAGTTTATTAGAGGGAATTTTAACTTGGGTTGAGTAAAGGGATTAGTAGAAATAGAAGTGCTTGAGGCAAGGAGAAGGCAGAAAGAGTCCTACTTATCGTCTTTACACTCGACTTTCTAACCCACATAAGAGTTAATTTACAGAAAAGTTTAAAGAATAAGCAACTAACAAAATTATGTAAAGCTTAAAAACTAAGTAAAAAACAAAGGAGCTGTCTAACTTATTCTCATTTGAAAAATTTCCTTTTGTATATGAAATTGTATGCTGGGTCTGGTAGCTGTGCATTTGGTCTTAGGGATAAGAAGGACTCCAAGATGCAGGATCACCTGCATACTGGTCTTAAGTAGTTGTAGTTCATGTGTTGCCTTCAACATCTTTATTTGAGACATCTTGGGAAGCACATATTGTCTATGGAGGCAATTTTGGCTCTCTCTACTGTGTTGAAGTTTGTTGACTGTCAGGAAGAGCAAACTCAGTCCCAAATCAAAGAGCTTCTTTCTCTTTCCATGTTCCCTTAATTTTCTTTTTCTTAACAAGTTAATCTTTTCATTTTCATTATTGTTATTATTGTTTGTGTGTGTGTTATGCATGAGTACACATGTGAGTGTGAACATCAGATGTGTTCAGTGGAGAGTGTTTTCTCTTCCTACTTTGGGATACAAGGATCTAACTCAGGTCATTAGGCTTTTCTGCCAAGTGTCAATACCCACTGAGCCACTAGCTCCCTACCCCCATTTTCTTTCTCTCTGTGATGCATCAAGAACACCAGGCTTCTGTGATGTCCCCATAGTTTTGTTTTTCCAGAATGCCTCCCAAATGCAGTCATACAGTGAACATTCTGCTTTTCATGTACCACGATGCATTGAAGATTCAGCTGTGCAGTTAGTTGTTCATGAGAAATATCTTCTTTTCTACTCCTGTGCTAGTTTTTTGTCAAGTCAACACAAGCTAGAGTCAAGTGAGAAAAAGGAATCTCTATTGAGAAAATGCCTCATATGACTCCCTGATAAGCAAGTCTGCGGGTTATATTGTCTTAATTAATGATTATGTGGGAGGTCCCAGACCACTGTGGGTGGTGTTACCACAGAGCAGGTAGATCTTGGTTGTCTAAAAAGGTTAGCTGAGCTGGTTATGGGGAGCAAGCCAGTAAGCAGTACTCTTTCATGTCCTCTGTTTCAGTTCCTGCATCCAGGTTCCTGCCTGGAGCTCTTGCCCCAACTTCCCTTCTTGATGTATTGTACTCAATAAGGAAATAAACCCTTTCTGTAGTGAGCCACAAGAATATGAAATAGGGAGTCCAGCTGTATATAACAAGCTATTGTCTGATCAACCAAGGGTCCGTCAAATGGGAAGCCATTTATCACAGAATATTTGGTGTTACACAGCTTTAATATTCAGCTGCTCCTTGTCATGAATTTCTTGTGCTCATAATTCCCATAGAACGTGTATGTGTGAGATCCTGCTCAGGCCAGTACTTGGATATGGTTGTGTAGGCAATGCCTTTTGCCTCTGAGCTCCCTGCTCCCTTTTTTGCATTTGAATTGGGTATCTGCCTTTTGTAAATATCCCCTTTTAGCTACATCCAAAGGTAGGGCCAGTTCCAAACAAAGCATTGAAAGACAAGTGAGGAAGAGAAGAGCTAGGCGCCTGAAGCCCCTGAACTAAGGTAAAATGCTCTTTTGGAGGCAGCCTGGCTCCTAGATGCATAGCATTGTTTTTTATGCAGATGAAGCTCAGACCATCCGTTGCCTTCAGGTATATAGTGCTTTCCAGAGCAATTGACTGAGAACCAAGGAGGTTTTTGCATATCTTGGTGTTGTGAAAGGTGGAATGGGATTCCTGAGACACAGAACCCCATGGCCAGAGAGAAGAGAGGAAGACAGAGATTCTGTAGAGGGTAAATCAGATCTCTTGTAGAGTTTTCTGAGAGCCAGGGGTAAGGAGCTAGGAAGGATAGATGGAAGACAAAGGAACAGAGGACAAAGATGAGGTCAAAAGCGTAGGAGTTTATTAAAACTATGAAGACAGGAAAAGTGGGCACAGAGAAGAGCTAAATGTGAGGATGGAGCTGAAACTGTATAGATAGAATTTTGTTGTGGAGGAATAAAGTAAACAGCCAAAAGACCTTGGTGTATCTAGATTCATTCCTGCACCGTTGGTAGCATCTCTCCTGGGCCCCCTGGGAAGGAAACTAAGAGGCTTGACCACAAAATTGTGTTCAGTTATGGTCCTTATCACAGCAATAGAGCTTAACTAGGACTGTTAGTTATTTGGCGGGGCTCTTACCCTGGGAGGAAGTGTCACGAAACACGACAGAATCCACTAACAAGAGTTTTATTAAGATGAGAGAAAAGGACAGACAAGTGCTCAGGCCTATGGAAGAGACACGTGTGTGGAGGAAAAAAAAAAAAAAAGAAGGAAAGAGGAAGCCGGGAATATGGCGCCAGCTTATAAAGGTTGGGTGGTGCATGCGTAAACAGGTCAATGTGGCTACTCTACGCATGTGCAGATCACATGGTTGCATTGCGCACTCTTACACAACCATGCAAAGCCACGGGGTCCTGGTCATGCGAGACGCCTTGGCCCGGAAATGGCTATTTTGACCCTGAACTGGCTAGGAGGAAGTGTCTAGGTCCACCGGAGGTGCACAACCATGGGGATGTGTTGTGGGTCTATCAAGGACAATTACTGAATAATATTTTTGTCCATTCCTCAATGTCTGGCACTTTTGATAAGATGCTATAAATATTGCCATATAGGTTGAGCACGTAAAAGTTGCCCTTTCAGTTAGAAAAACATTGAAGAGTGGAATGGCTGGGTCATTTGGAAAGTGTGTGCAAACTTTATAAGAAATTTCTAAACACTTTCCAGAGACTGAAATAACCTACATTTCTTCAAATAATGCATGAGGAAGTCCAGTTTTTCTGCATCCTTGCTGACAGTTACTACTTATTTTTATAAAGCCCTTCTTCCAATGGTATGTAGTAATATTTAATTACACTTTTTTTTTTTTTTTTTTTTGGTTTTTCGAGACAGGGTTTCTCTGTGTAGCTTTGCGCCTTTCCTGGGACTCACTTGGTAGTCCAGGCTGGCCTCGAACTCACAGAGATCCGCCTGGCTCTGCCTCCCGAGTGCTGGGATTAAAGGCGTGCGCCACCACCGCCCGGCTAATTACACTTTTAATTTGCTTTTCTCTAATTATTAATGACCAATACAAATACTAATTGACGAACTATTTGTTTAAAGATGCATTCATTTTTATTAGATCAGTTTCTTATTGAGTATTTTGAAACTATGATTGTTAGAATTCTGCCCTCATTCCAGCTGCATGACTGCACATGCGCAGTTCAGGAGTTAACAAAGAGTCTTGTGTCTTACATCATCAGTGTGTGCTGGTGACTACATGCATGTGGTATGGTCATGCAATCAGTGCATGCGTGGTATAGCACTGTAAGCCCACCTATGCATGTTCACTGGGAACCCTTAAAAAGCCGGACACAGATACTACCCTCTCTCTCTGTTCTGTTCCCTCTTCTCTCCACCATCTTTCTCTCTCTGCACGTGCTCCTTCCCCAGGCCTGGTTCTCTTCCTCCTAATAAAGCTCTGATACTGATACTGGGTTCTGTTGTGACTGTGACCTTTCTGCATGGTAACCAGCGCCTGTAACCAGTGCCACATATCATTCTTACAATGGTAGCTTGGCTCTTTGATGTGACAAGTTGCATACAGAGTTTACCTTGAAGGGAGATCTGAGGTAAATTTTGAAATTGACTTCTATATTTTTTGAAGGTAGTTAAATCCCAAAATATCAAGAATGCAGATGGTGAAAGAACCACCTTTTCAACTTTGGTTGCTCAGAACTCCAAGAAGAAATTCAAGGGGAATCTTCGTAGAATTGGTCTGAGAAACAATGTTTTGGACCTATCAGTAATAACAGGCAACAAAAGCAAAAATAAATGTGTGGCTGCTTGTTGTTTACTCATTTCCTCTTAATTGAGACATTTATTCCTGGGCGGGGGCAGGGTGACTCCGAAGACTAATGAACATGGTTCAGGCTGTGCATACAAACTGCAGAAAAGTTCCAGGATTCACAGGTTCTTCCCAGGCTGTTGAGAGAAGCTGCCTCTGCAGGGAGCTGGGGGTGGGTGGGCTGCAGCTTTTCTGAGTCATCATGCCCATTACCCTGGTGGGATTTTCAGTGTTCTTGTGAGTAATCCTTCATCCATGCTCCTGTAAGGAACCCCACTGAACTCATTGTTTCACCAAGCTCCATGTGGTTGCAATTGTTTCTTTAGTTTGCTGTTGGTGCCTTATCTGGAATGGACAGATATTTGTTCATGTTTCCCCAGGAAAAGCTGTGCAACAGAAATCTTGAAAAGATATCTATAATCCCACATTCATTACAGCATTTTCCACCATAGTCATGATTTGCAAAAAACCTAAACAACGGTCAATGACTACATGGATAAGGAAATATACTGTATTTATGCACAATGGACTGTTATCCAGCCTTAAAAGATGTCACTTTGAGCAGCATGGATGAAGTTGGAAACATTGGTATGTGAATTAAGCCTGGCACCAAGACTGCATGGTCTCATTTATGTTATTTTTAAAAGTAGAACGTATAGAAACAAATAATTAAGAGGTAGCTTTAAAAATTATTTCTTGAGATTATGGATAAGCCGAGCGGTGGTGGCACACACCTTTAATCCCAGTTCTTGGGAGGCAGAGCCAGGTGGATCTCTGTGAGTTCAAGGCCAGCCTGGTCTACAGAGTTGAGTTCCAGGACAGGCACCAAAACTACACAGAGAAACCCTGTCTTGAAAAACCAAAAAAAAAAAAAAAAAAAAAAAAAAAAAAAAAAAAAAAAAGAAAGAAAGAAAAAGAAAAAGAAAAAGAAAAAAGAAAAGATTATGGATAATCACATCATTTCCCCCTTCTCTTTTCTCTCTCCAAACCCTCCCATATATATACTCCTTGTTTTCTTTCAAATTTATGGCCTTTTTTAATTAATTTTGTTATGTATATATATATATATAGTTATATATGTAAATACAACCTCTTTAGTCTGTATAATGTTACTGAGGGGAAAAGATGGCTTAAACATTAGAAATGTTGGGCAAAGGATACAGATTTTCAATTAGAAGATAAGTGAGTTTTGTAGACTTGATGTGTGTCAGACCTACAATTAATCATGATAGCATACCCTTGAAATTTCTGAGAGAGTAGATTTTAAGTATTTTGATTTTCCTTCATGCACACACAACACACACACACACACACACACACACACACACACACCAAGATAAGCTCTTCATTTGTCACGCATTAATGATTCTGAAAAAAATGTTCAGTATTTATTTCAATGCTACTTGCAGGATCTTCCATTTTATTGATTTTTCTAATAAAAGTTTGTTTTCTCAAATATATAGCAAACTATATTACTTTACTTTACATGTTATTTCTATTATTAAACATTATCACATAATTTGTTTTTCATTATACATTTTATTGCAAGAAGATAAGATATTTAAGTGATATATTTTTGCTATAGATACAGTTTTACTTAGTATTTCCTCATCTGCTTTTTTTTTTCTATCAACTTAACACAAACTTGAGTCATCTTGAAAGAAGGAGCCTCAGGTAAGGAACTGCCTCCATCAGATTGGCCTGTAGGCATGTCTGTGGAATATTTTCTTGATTGATGTGTGAGGGAAGTACCATTCCTGGGTGGTGGTCATAGGCTGTATAAGAAAGGAAGCTGAGTAAGCCAAGGGAAGCAAGCCAAGAGGATAATTTCTTACAGAAGCACTCCAGGTTCCGGCCTTGAGTTCCTGCCCTGGATTCCCTCAAGGATGACCCATAACATGTAATCTGAATGAAACCCTTTCCTCCTCAATTTTTTTTGTTTGTTTGCTTGCTTTTTGTTTGTTTTTTTTTCAATTATGGTATTTATTAAACAACAGAAAGCAAACTAATACACCATTTACTAAGGCAAACTTTTAAATAATGTGCCTTCAAAACCCAGAAAATTAAAAAGTAATATCCATTCATACACACTGGCACGCTGGCATAATGCTGACTTTTAGCAATGGCCTCCCTCATGAGAGCTTTTCATTTTATTTGTTCATACATCCTATAAAATTTGATTCCACCCCCCCCCCCTTGGGAAGATTCTTGCTGTACAGTCTCGGTTAACCTCACAGTTGAGATCCTCCTTGCTTAGGACTGTGAAAGCTGAGATTGCAAGCATGTGCCATCATGGGTAGCCAGGTTTTATTTTTATATCTTAAAACATTTTTTTAAGTTTAGTTGGTTTTTCACTTCCCTTTTGCTGGTAGGTAGGAAAAGGTGGTGAATTTTAAGTGCCTATTTTATCATTATAGATAAAATTCTTGGAAGAATTTTAATACTGTTAGGTTGTTTTCTGTGTTCCTTCTGGTAAATAGTAAGGTTAACTAACAAGCCCCTTGGTCTCCATTTCAGAAAGCATATGTCTCATTATCATTTCCCTGCAAGGATAGTATGAAAACAGTATCTGGAGCCAGCTGCTTTCCCATGGACATTGAAGGTTTCATTCACTATGTCACTGGAAAGTATACAGTGTTTGAGGTAGATGTCTTTCTGTGTTAAACAAAAGCCTTCTTTTAGTCTAGTAAGGTTTTGCAAACTTTTAGAAAGTGCTTGCCATTGCTGGTAACTGACACTGTGCCTTTCAGTATTTAAGACAACTGCATTGTTTTTCTCTTACTGAAAATAAGTTTATTAAGATTAGCTGAATTGACATATTTTCCATTCTTAATTCAACAATGTAGCCATTGAGCTTTTTCTCTTAAAACACTCTATTAGAATTTTATGTGAATGATTGGTTGGGGTTATTTTGTTTTATTTTCATGTTTTTTTTGTTGTTGTTTTGTTTTGTTTTGTTTTTTTGGTGTGTGTTGTTCTTATTCATAGTGGTATATAGTGCTGAACTGTAGAACTTCATGCTAGTTTGTTATTTTTGTTGTTGTTAAACTGTGATTATCCAGATACTAGTTTTGTTTGAAGTAGCCTAGCCAGTCCTCCCTACTTGGTATTTGGAATAGTTATATCTGTACTTTCAATACTATGTTGTAAAAATACATTGACAATACACACTGCAGGACAGATTTGATGCTGCAATGGTAGGACTCCAAACTTGAGCAGAAGCAGTAGGGATGAATCTATTTTCACCGTGTGGTCCCTTACAGAAGTTTGCCCACCCTATCTTAGAGGATCATTTATGGCAGTAATGTGTGGGAATGCCAGTGATCTTTTTTTTTTTATTACTGCCTCTCCTGACTAAGCTAAATTATTCAATGATTCTAATAATCAATGTTGATAAATTTATCTTTGATTTTTTGACTTTGTATTAAGGTTTAGCCAAGGGAAAGTCTAATGATTGTTAGTCAAACTTCTTTTTAACTGTCTGAGATTATTATAGTATATTTTATTTAGTCTTTAAGATTTCACTCTGCTGGCTACTGAGTAGGCTGTATAGAAAGAACCAAAATAAGGGGCTTGACAAACGTAACCACAAACTGCCATTTCTTCATATAATGGAATCTCCATGTCATCTGACACAATGTCACATTCAGTTACTCCATATAAAAGAGGAGTAAACTATGTTTATAGAAAATCCCTATCCATTCCTAGAGGTCTTTGGCTTTTTTCACCTTATAGCATGAATGATCCTCCCTTCTACTCATAGTTGTCCATTGTGAAGTAACTTTCTTGTAAAGACATGAACAAATATCTTCTCACCTTGGATAATGTACCAATAACACGCAAAAGAAACAATTCCACCTAAGCCCAACTTAGCAGGCCACTGGGTTTATTGGGCTTACTCACAGGACCATGGGGGAAAGGCCATTCATAATTGCCACACAGGAAAGTCTCACCCCAACATGGAACTGACCTCTGAAAAGCTGCATTGATGGAGTTCTCAACAACAGTCAGCCTTCCAACTCTTGTGTACTCTAGCACCCCTCAAACCATATAAAATGGAAGGATTACATCATCTGGTGTGGGGGTAGGGTGAGAAAAAGAGAGTAAGTGGCTGGAATCTGAAGTGAGGGTCTGACAACCTCTCAATCTCCCATCTACAGGGAATGTTAATAAGACAATTCTTGTGAGTGTTTAATTCAAGTAATCATGACTGTTTTTATGTCAAGAGGGTGACAGCAATGCCAATCCTAGAGAGCACAATTCCACAAACCCTTAAGAAGTACTACCTAAACATCCCATGTTTGGCTTCTATTGGGAAGCCTGAATTCACATTTGAGTGTCTTCCTTTGCTTGGTTATAAATTTCCTCTCAATTCCTTACTTTTGTTTTATTTATGAATTCTTTCTTTGGTAAGACAAGAACCTGGAAATAAATAGTGAGTAGGGGTCTCAATCTGGTCTGTTTTAGAGATATCCTTAATCCTTCACCCAATAGTCATAGGCATTATAATTATTACTTCAGTCAAGGTTCTTTTGAATGACTAACTTGTTTTTGTACATTGTGTGTGTTCACTGTCCTAGGTTCTACTTCTCTTATTCTTGCAGTAGGAATATATTTTTAAGACACAAAGTATTACAGAACAACAAATACTATTAATGTAGATTCCTATGTTCTTAATGTTTTGTTCGCTTGTTTGTTTTCTTCTCAAGTTTCATTATACTTCTAAGGTAGTGTGGCAGGGCTTGTGGTTTCCAAAGGATACCTACATCCTAATTCTTGAAATCTATGACTCTTGACTCTGATAGATGAAGGTGATGGAGACTCAGATCTTGAGACTAGAAAATGATCCTGAATTATCCATGTGAGCCCAATCTAGTCAAATAAATCCTTGAAAGCTAAGGCCCTTTCTAGTCTGTGCTGTGGTCAGCAGAAGAAGCTAAAGTGAAAGAAACATTCTAAAGATGTGCAAATGTTGGCTTTAAGACAGAGGATGAGAGTTCTAATGACAGACTCTATAGGGAAAAGGGGCTGGCTAGAGAAACCCATCCTGACCCTGGAGCCTAGAATTAGGGAAGGATGGCTCGGATAAAGCCAGTGAGAGAAACACAGTTTAGCTCAGATCAGACCCATCTCTGCCCCTGTCCAATTGACTTGTAAAATCAACCAATCACAGAGCAGGACAGCAGAATCCTGGCCCTGGGGCTCAAAACCAGGGAAAGAAACACAGCCTGTGTTTGGGACCTGAGCCAAAGAATGAGCACTTTATCCCCAAACCCAGAACCCAGGACATATGCCCTCACTCTGAGACTAGTACCAAAATAACACTCTTGGCCCCTAGAATCAGAGTCAATGAAAGAAATGTGCCCTAGCCTTAGAGGTAGTGTCAAAAAGCCAAGAAAGGCCAGTGAAAGAAACACAGTTTGGCCCTGAAATCAGGACCATCTCTGCCCCTTGCTCATAAAACTGGCCAATCCCTGGGCAGAAAATAAACTAACCAATCACAGTTGACTCCGCCCCCTAGACATCCTATATAAACTGCCCTGCCTGGTCAGTTGTGAGCTGTTCTTGCCACCCTGGTAGAGGCAGCTACTCTCCTGGACTCCTCCTTCCCAAATAAACCTCTTTCTCAAAAGAGTATTGGGTGAAGACCTTCATTGACTGGTGAACAGAAGAACCTTGCTGGGACGTCCCATAGTGGACTGAGCAAGGGGGAGCTGAACAGAAGAACCCTGCTAAGATGTTCCATAGTGGACTGAGCAAGGAGGAGCTGAACAGAAGAACCTTGCTGGGATGTCCCATAGTGGACTGAGTGAGAAAGAGCTGGTAACACTGAGCCAGAGATTGTGGCTCTCCAGGAGAGGAGCAGGATTGCTGTGTCCTGCAGGGAGACATCATACCAGGTATATCCTGACTTTCCTGAAGAGTCAGGATACCCTTCCTTGCTGAAGCACTTCCAGGCCTGACTCTCCCGAGAAGTCAGAAAACCTTGTTTTCCGAGGTTGGGCTGTTTCTTTGCAGTCCCAGCCATCAGAGCTGTGCTAAACATCTTCAGGTGTCCGGGACACCTTCAGGGCAGAGCTCTTGTTCTAAGTAGCTCGAGGTGTCCGGGATACCTCGCCCTCTAGGGCTAAACTGTGTCCTTGCAGTTTCAGCCATCAATTTACTAACATTTTGGTGCCAAAACCCGGGACACCAAACCCAGAATTTTTGCAGCTTACTTACATTTGGTGCCAAAACCCGGGACACCAAACCCAGAGTTTTTGCAGCTTACTTACAGACTCTAAGCTAATAATTGTGCTGACTTGAGTTGCAAAGATCTTGGTGACTTGTTACAACAGCAACAGGAAAGTAATAGATAGACCAAAACAATCCACCTCTACCTTTAAAAAACTGATTAAAAAAATCTTAACAGGACCTCCTGTTCCCCCAGCAGACCCAATACCTCATGCTCATCCCTAGAGCTGCAATAGAATACCAGCTGTAGTCTCCCTTCCCCCCGACCATGACTCCTTTGGATCCACAGGCCATCTCCTCCTGACCTCCCCACTTTCCACTTGGAGCTGGATCCCTGGCTCCAACACCAGCAGGCATTCCCCTTGAATACATGAGCCAAGCAGGCAAGCAAAATAAGCAACACACAGCCATCACACTCTCTGAAAACCCAGAAAGGAAACAGAAAACAAGGAACAAAACACCTATCCAACAAAGACAATCTCAGAAATCAACACTTACAAATGTATTAATCCTAAACCCATATGTCTAGATGCCAGCATAAGAACAAAATCAATAAAACCCAGAACAATATGTCTTCACTAGAGCCCAGCTATTCTACCACATCAGGCTCTTAATATTTCAACACAGATGAAGCACAAGAAAATGACCTAAACACCAACTTTTGAAGATTATAGAAGTCCTTAAAGAGGAAATGAATAAATCCCCTAAAGAAATTGAGGAAATGAAAATAAAAAAATTCAAAGAAATGATTAAATACCTTCAAGAATGTCAAGAAAAACCAAACATTTGAAGGAAACAAAACTATTTAAGACCTGAAAGTGGAAATAGAAGCAATAAAATGCAAACACAGGGAATTCTGGAAAAATCTAGGTAAGTACAGAGGAACTACAGATGCAAGCATCAGCAACAGAATACAGGAGATGGAAGAGAAAATCTCAGGTGTTGAAGATACAACAGAAGAAATATATTATTGAGAGCTGCTGGTAGCAAAAGGCCATGGGAGTATACAACAGGTGACAACTAGTATTCAGAAGGTCAACCTATCAGAACCAAGGGTTCTGTTGGAGAAAACCATCATGCAAGGCATTTTGGAATTAGCAGCTCTCAATAATACATTGTTCAAAGAAAATGTTAAATCTAAAAATTCCTAACACAAAATGCCCAGGAAATCTGGGACACCATGGGAAAAAAAAATCACACCTAAGAATAATAGAAATAGAAAAAGGAAAAGAATCTCAGTTCAAAGGTCCAGAAAATATTTCAGCAAAGTCATAGAAGAAAATTTTCCTAACCTAAAGAAGGTGATGCCTATAAAGGTACAAGAAGCATACAGAACACCAAATAGATTGGACCAGAAAAATAAAGTCCCCTCATCATATCTGTAACATATAGAACAAAGAAAGAATATTAAAAGCAGCTAGAGAAAAAGGCCAAGTAACATATAAAGGCAGATCTATTAGAATTACACCCAACTTCTCAATGGAGACTCTAAAAACCAGAAGAGCCCAGACAGATTTCCTTCAGAGACCACAGATGCCAACTTAGACTACCATACCCAGCAAAATTTTCAAGCACCATAGATGGATAAAACAAGATATTCCATGATAAAGTCAAATTTACAGAAGGTACTAGAAGGAAAACTCCAAGGAAGTTAACTACACCCATGAAAATAAAGGAAATAAATAATCTCATAGAAGCAAAATCAAAAGAAGGGGAACAACCATCATCCACAGGTACAAACATATACCACTAACACCACCATCAACAAAATAACAGGAATTAACAATCATTGGTCATTGATATTGCTCAATATCAGTGGACTAAATTTCCCAATAAAAATATACAGACTAACAATGGATATGAAAACAGGATCTATCCTTCTACTGCATACAAGAAATACAACTCAACATCAAAGATAGATATTATCTCAGAGGAAAGGGTTGGAAAAAGATTTTCCAAGCAATGGAACTATAAAGCAAGCTGGTGTAGCTATTCTAATATCTAACAAAATAGACTTCAAACCAAAGTTAATTGAAAGAGATGGAGAAGGACACTTCATACTCATTAAAAGAAAAATCCACCCAGATGATGTTTCAATTCTTAATATCTATGCGCCAATGCAAGGGCCTCCACATTTGTAAAAGAAATGTTACTAAGGCTTAAATCACATATTGACCCTCACCCATTGATTGTGGGGAACTTCAATACCCTATTCTTACCAATGGATAGGTCACCCAGACATAAACTAAACAGAGAAATAACAGATTAAACAGATGTTTTGAAACAAATGGACCTAACAGATACCTACAGAGCATTTCACCCAAACACAAAAGAATATAGCTTCTTCTTAGCACTTCATGGAACCATCTCTAAAAATGCCACATACTCAGTCACAAAGCAAGTCTCAACAGATACAAGAACATTGAAATAACCTCTTGCATCCTATCAGACCACCACAGATTAAAGCTGGATTTCAACAACAGAAATAACAAAAAGCCTATAAACTCACAGAAACTGTGAGTTTCTCTACTGAATGACTGCTGGGTCAAGGCAGAAATAAAGAAATTAAAGGTTTCCTAGAATTCAATGAAAATGAATGCAAAACATACCCAGATTTATGGGACACACTGAAAGTAGGGCTAAGAGGAAAGTTCATAGCACTAAGTGCCTTCATAAAGAAATTAGAGAGAACTCATGCTAGCAACTTAACAGCACGTCTGAGCGCTCTAGAATAAAAAGAAGTAAGCTCATCCAAGAGAGGTAGATGATAGGAAATAATCAAACTGAGGGCTTAAATCAATAAAACAGAAACAAAGAAGACAATACAAAGAATCAATTAAATAAAGAGGTGTTTCTTTCAGAAAATCAACAAGATAGACACATCTTTATTCAAACTAACTAAAAAGTGGGGAGAGAATATCCAAATTAACAAAACCAGAAATGAAAAGTGGTTTATAACAACAGACAAGAAGGAAATACAGATGATCATAAGGACATACTTTAAAAACCTGTGCTCCACAAAATTGGAAAATCTAACAGAAAGGGGTAGTTTTTAATAAGTACCACTTACCAAAGTTAAATCAAGATCAGATAAACGATAGAAATAAAACCATAAGTCTTAGTGTAATAGAAACAGTCATTAAAATTCTCCCAAACAAAAGAGCCCTGGGCCAGAATTCTACCAGATTTTCAAAGAAAGCTAATGTCAATACTCCTCAAATTTTTTCCACAAAATAGAAACAGGAGGAACATTGCCACATTCATTTTATGAGGCCACAGTTACCTTGATACACAAACCACATAAAGACTCAACAAAGAAAGAAAAGTACAGACCAATCTCCCTTATGAACATAGATGCAAAAACACTCAATAAATACTTGCAAACTGAATGCAAGAACACAGAGGTCAAGTTGATGTCTAAATGGAGGCTTCACCCCTCCATTTTAGTCTCTTTGGTTGAGGGAGGTACTCTGCAGACTATCAAAAGAGAAACATAAATGCCAACCCAGCCACAAAACCTCTGACTACAATTTGTCCGGTCTGCAAGATGTGCTGGGGCAATGATAGCCCAGAACCCGTGGGAGTGGTCAACCAGTGTCTGATTTTACTTGAGGTCCATGCCATGAGACGGAGCCCATGCCTGGCACTGCTTGCATGGCTAGGAACTAGATAGCCCAGAGACCTAGGGCAGCACATAGGAAGAGGTGTGAGACCCACAGCCAGACATTATGCAGAGAGAGAGTCCATTGTAGAGTATTATTTTAAGGTGTGTTACTTTTGTTTATGTGGCATTTGTTAAATTCTGTGAAGCTGTGCTGTCTAAACATCGATGGTCTAACAAAGAACTGAATGGCCAATAACAAGGCAGGAGAAAGGATAGGCAGGGTTGGAAGGCAGAGAGAATATATAGAAGAAAAAATCTGGGAGGGAAAAAAGGATTTTTCTGCACCTAATAAGGTGATCATATGTTTTTTAACTTTTAGTTTGTTTATATGGTAGGTTACATTAATATGGTTGTTTTCATATATTGAATTATCCTTGCAGCTCTGAGATGAAGCTCACTTGATCATGGTGGATGATCTTTTGGATGTGTTCTTGCATAGAGCCTGATGAGTCTACCCCAGGTCCTCTGTGTATATGTTGCGACTGTTAGCTTGGCTTTTTTTTTTTTTTTTTTTTTTGGACTCCTTTTTTGTTGGAGAGGGTGTGTTTCTGGCTCCTTTGCCTGCTCTTGGGACTCTTTTCCTTCTGTTGGGTTGCCTTGTCCAGTCTCAGCATGAGGGCTTTTGTCTTTTCTTATTGTATCTTGTTTTGTCATGTTTGGTCATTGTCTCCTGGAGGCCTGCTCTTTTCTGAAAGAAGACTGAAGGGGAGTGAATGGAGTAAAGGGGAGGTTGGTGAGGGGAGCTGGGAGGAGTGGAAGGAGGGGAAATTGTGATCAGGATGTATTGTATGAGAGAAGAATGTATTTTCAATTAAAAAACAAACAAAAAACCATATATCTACCAGTTCAATATTTCCTGGTACTCAGTGTTGCTTCTGAGAAGTTTTTGCCAGTGTGATGTTGTGATGATGTTTATATATTTTAAGTCTGGTTAATTTGGGAATGATTAGACTCAATTAGTCAGATAATCTAGAATAATTTACTTTAAAAAATACAAATTTTTCTTCATTTCTTGGTAGCACTGTATTTTTTCTCACTGATTGCAGGAATGGCCATGATATGATTAAATGATTTTTATAAATAAATATTAGGATATAATATACAAGTATTCACTATATATAATTCATGATACTTTGCAAAATTTAGTTAAATATATCTTTTTAGAGTGTGTATTTAAGTTACCATCATCAGATGTTTAGTCACCCTGGTCTCACAACCTGAGCAAAGGTCACTTCTTTCCTAATAGCCAAGTCTAAGTCTTGTGTGTGTGTACAGTGCCTCTTCCTTTCTATATTCTGTTTACGTTGTTCATCAAGCAAGTGTGGCTGTCATTCTGTCTTCAATGGGGGTTATAATTTATTCCTTTATTATTATATTCCTTATATTTTAAATTTAGAATGTTTATGTTTTCAGTTCAGTAGTTGGCTGCTACCATAAAATTCTTATAGTAATTTTCATTTAACAAAAAGAGCATTCAGCTAAAAATTTTACCTGGGTGATTGTGGCTTTACCCTACAGAGTCTAAAGAGTTGGTATCTTTAGCAAACTTTTTAGAAGAAATTCCTTACTACTTTTAAGAAGTTATAATTTATCTTTACTTTTGTGTTCTTGGACCTGTACTAGAAGGATATGCATGTCCATTTTTTTTTCCAACGGGATTTTGCTGTATATATAGGCATGTAGACAATTTGTAAAAAGTTGTTGATATATTGGACACATGTCTTGTGGACTAAGGACAGCATCAGCATTCTGTGTTAGTTGGTCATAGGGCTATCTGGGTAGTAATGTATTGAGTCACAGGGTTCATTGTATGTTTTATATTGACAATTGTGGAAAAAAAAAACATGAGCAAATATTGTTCGGGCTGGATGGGTCATTCTCATTCTTTTCTTTTCAGCGTAGAGAATTGTTTGGATTCCTCGCACTGCCATTTCCCCTCCCAGAATCTCTGCACGGTCCTCCGTTCTCTGAACACTTCCTTCTTCCCACCCCCTTCTGCTCCTGCTTGCAGCTGCCTCTCCATCTCTGCCTCCTCCTCCTCAGGGTGTAGTTCCAGGGAGTTTAATTGTTTCTCTTCTTCACAAAAGTCCACTCCGACTGAGATAGGTTCTTCTTGAGGAAGAAGAATTTTAAAAATAAAATATTCTCTCTCTATCTGTACAAGCTATCAGCCGCAGCGTATTTGAACACAGGGTTCCTCTGTGATGTTGGGGACATGTACCCTCAGTCTCTCAGGAAGCTGTCTGTCCTTCCTGTGATTCTCTTTTCCAGGAACATTCGGCACCTGGAATGAGAATGAGTCTTTGCAACTGTAATGAGTTTCATTCTATTTCCAGAAAATCCTAAAATTTACTGTCCCTTTGATAGTACATTTCACAGCTTAGCAGTGACGGTGTATAATTATTACTCTGTATTTCATCTCCTTTCACTTTATTGAGAGGCACGGAGGTATGTGAGAACAGTTTGTTATATGAAAATTCAAAATTTAAAAGCTGATAAGAAATCTATGGAGTATTAAAGGATATGCTGACAAATGCCCTTTGGCCTATTTTGAGTAAACATACTTATATTTGTTAGACATATGCTGTATTAATTTGGTTCTTGTTAACTAACACTCTTGTTTCTTTGGGATACATTTACGAGCTAATAGGAGATCATGCTTTTCATGTATTTTTATACTTACATTTTCCTGACCCTTAAAGTTATTAAAAGATGTTTAAATTTATTCATAATAAGAGAAATGGCAATTAAAATTATAGTGAGCAATTATTTCTTTCCTATCAAGTTGGCAAAAATCCAAGCGTTTGACAAGTGTTGGCAAGGCTTTGAAATAGAAGCCATTTTCCTGCATTGCTGGTGATATAAATGTAGACTACTATGGGATAAATTTGGCAATAGCTAACAAAAGCATTTACCCTCTGACCCAGAAAGCTCATTTCCAGGAATCTATCCCAAAACTCCCCAGGAAAAATGTTAAAAGACATGCACAAGGCTGTTTACAGGACCACCATTTATCATACCCGGATCTGGAAAGTACTCAAATTCTCACCACTGAGGGACCGACTGAACTCTTGTACATTCATCCAATGGGAAAACATAGCTACTAGAGGAGTAATATTTTATATAAACATAGGAAATAATTTCCAGTATAGGTTTTTAAAGAAAAATGGAGATCAAGTTGGAGAAAATTGTGAATGAAAGAACATAAATATTTAAAATAAATAATTCACATACTTTGTTTTATGGATTTGAATTTGTAATCATGGATATGCTTTGCATATAAATAAATATATATTCAAAATTTAAATGCAAGTGCTTACAAACAAAATTAAAATGGAACAAATGAATCTAAATTTATGTTTAATTGGTAACATGATCATTCAGAAAAGAGTTATTGTAGGGTTTTTAAATTACAGTAAGATTACTGAACTTTCTTGATGAGTTATATTCTAGGACAAAAATTAGAGCAGAAAAACATCAAATTGTTTCTGGTATCTCCACCCAGTGATACTGCTTTAAAACTATTAGAAAAATGCAAGTACATATACTGATGTTAAGAACTATTTTTTAAGTGTAAGATCTGAGAGGTCTAGCTGCAAAATTAATTAGGTTGAGTAGCCTGAAATTCCACATTTGAGTCAGGGATCTCAAAATGATATGTTAATATATTTTTTTTAACCTTGAAACAAATATAAAACAAATGTATTTCTTAAGCTGTCTACTAAAATCTCAAGAATAGTGAGAAAGGTCCTATTAAGTCCCCTATCCCCATCTTAAGACTGTGGTCAGAGATAATTTAGCTGACACTGATTACCCTTAGAGTAGTAGGCTTATAGTGCTGGCCCTTAATTCATGTCTGGAACTTAGATTTTTCCTAATATGAGCATCTGTTGTGCCTAAATAATTTGAGTGGACATGGTTCTTGGAGAGCCCTGCCTTCTTTCTGAGAATCTTGCACTGTGGCATGTTCCAGGCAGAAAGAGCATACATGACCATTATCTAATAGAAATATTGAATTCAGAGTCTCTGTTGAGCATCTCTGGTCCATGGCATTGGAGTAAGTGTCACTTGTAGCTAGCTAGGTAAGAATACTGTGATTCCATCCAGGAGAAGCCCCTTGAAGCTTGTATCTGCTATCCTCATCCATTTGCCCATAATTCCTTGTGTCCTTTCTGTAACAGACCATGGCCATGGCTGTGACTGTATGTAGAGTTCTGTGAGATAACTACATGATCACTGAAACTGGGGGACCCCAAAGGCTCAACACCTTACCCCATTTGACCTAGAACAGAGACAGCAACACCACCAAGAGGTACAACCAGCAGAATCTAGAACTTAGAAGGCTATAGAGCCTTCTTTTCTTTTCCATTTTTAAATGTTTCTTTATATACTGTGGGCATGTGTGCCATAGCATATGGGACAGGTTTTGGGAGTCAATTCTTCGCTCCCACCATGTAGGATCTAGGGAACAAACTCAGGTCATCAGGCTTGGCAGTAAGCGCCTTTACCCATTGAGCCACCTCACTAATGCTCTGGATAGTCCTTTAAAAATTACTGGAATAAAAGGAAAATGGAACTTAAAAGACTAGTGATAACTATGGCATATTTAAAGAGGAGAAAAACAAATGATGTCTATCTGTGACTGTTGTTTAGTGTAATCTAGTGTTAGTGGAAAAGAAAGAGAGCAGAATTCAAGAAGAAAGAAGATTGGTCATAAATTGAGGTGTTTGAAAAAATTATAATAAGTTAAATAGATTTATTATATTTTATAATAAAACTTAGTGTGATTAATTTAGTATATATGAAAATTTAAAGGTAAATAATTCTTCAAAACTTTGCTAGCTTAATGTTTCTTGCATGTATATTCATATTTGAGATTTCTGATTTCCCTTCTTTCACCATTTTGGGTTGCCTTTAATATTATAGTTATGTTTTCATCGTATTTTTGTTATTTTGAGAAAAATATATTTTAAAAGTATGGTCTGTTATGTGAAGATCAGAATATAGCCTACAAATCATTTGATCAAAGGTGGTTTTAAATAGATAATTCTTCAGTATCTATCTTAAGCGTTTTCTCTTTCTTTGCAGTGCTGGGAACTGAACCCAGGGCCTTGTGCATGCTAGGCAAGCACTCTACCACTGAACTAAGCCCTTAGCCCCTTCAATTTTTATTTCTATTTTATGTTGAAATAATTCTATTTTATGGTTCTTTCACAGTTATGTAATATTTTATATTTTTATAGAAGATAATTCTAAATTCTGATATAGGGAAACACAAACTTAGCCTTATTTTTATGTGAATATGAATCCATGTATATATATATATATATATATATATATATATATGTATATATATGTATGTCAGCATTTCAGAGAGTGCATTTAGTGCCCTTTGACATCATAATTGTGTAATCTCCCCGCCTATATTTAAATAAACTCTTGTGTGTACTCCATCTACTGTTGTGAGATACAGGATTCTGGGAAAGTTGTAGGTAAGAGAGGAAGTGGAATGGAAGCCCGTCTGTTCCAAGGGTCAGTGATGTTCTTTGATAGTGATGCCGAAGGACCTTGGCCTTTGGACAGTGGACCTGTTTGAAGTTCCTAGGTGGACAATGGGCCTTCCAAATCAAAGCAGGCGCGCTTCGAATCGGAGCAAGAGAAGAGGTTTCCTAAGCTGCTTAAGCGCAGCCCCAGCTGGTTCCTCCAAAGAAATCAGCTCCAGGCTTTTGTCCTTGTGATTTGCTGCACCCTTTCTGTTTTACATTTCATGGATGTTTGATCTGACTTTTAAAATCTCCTTTCTCCTGCTTTGCTCAGGCCTTCCTGAACTACCCTCTCTGCAGCCCAATTCTCTACCACTGAGCTGTATCCTCGAACCACTTGCTTTAAATTTTTGAAATGAAGTTTAGTTCATTTAATTCTTGTTCTCTTTCTTTAATAAAATTAGTATATAAGATGAGAATTTATTTTTGTTGTATCACTAGCCCTGTCTTCAAAGTTTGAATATATAAATAATCCTCAGTTTCATGATGTTCCTAAACTGTTATTTTTAAAATTAGTGCTGTGGATAAAAGAAGAGCTACATTTATAAGGTATTTTATCCTCAATCCACACGTAGACAAATGTATTTACATTTTCAAATGTTTGATTCACAAAACATTTATTCTTAAGGTTTTTTTATTAGTACATAATTAAAATTGTCAAATAATGTGTTTTGTGCTAGCAATGTACATCAGATGTAAACAATCTCATCTCATTCTCAAACACATCTGTCTGTGCCTACCTAAAATTAAAAACAAAATGGCATTTGACGCCGTCATTAGAAGGTGAATACTCTGGTTTTGTCTGCTTTGTTCCATGCATTACTGACTCCCACAGTGGCTTCAACTTTGTCTTTTTAGGAGTCTGTTTCCTCCTCCATAGCATTTCTGCAACTTTTGCACTTTTTTGTTAAGTGTTATGGATATTCATCATTAATATTTAGGGTAGCATTCTCTAGTCTGGGAGTCCCAAGACACTTTGTTCTATTTGTTTATAGTGACCTAAAAGTGTCTGATGATAAGGGTTTGCGACTGAGCAAGCGCAGTTCCCCGACATCTGTGTTCAAGGGCTTTGAGACAGATTCACACATTCCTCAGTATTTAGACTCATGTGCGGAATATGGACTTCTTGTGTATTCTCTCCAGTGTTTTTGACTATGGAATCTATCTCGCTTGCAACAGAACATCACCCTTGTGAACTTATTTCTAGGTTTTAAACTGATATAAAGTCTCCCATTTCTTCCTTATTTTATTTTTAGCTTTAATCAGTCTCCTGATGACATAGAACAAAATTGTCAAAGATTTTGTGTATGTGTGGAAAGCACAAAACGGTCTGTTTCTGACATGTTAAAAACTGTAAAACAGCATTTTTATAACAACGACTGGCTAGTGTCTAACAACCCTCAAAGTGCTACAACTTCTTGTCTGCTTTGCATCTGCAGCCCAGCTGACCCATGATGACTCTGGATCAATCCATCTTTATATGAAAGTGTCGGACAGGCCACCAGCATGCATCTCAGAAAGTACCTCTCTTGTCCAGGTTTTCCTTAGCTGTGATGGGTTCCTCAATTTGTAGATTTAAATCTTAAGATGAGAAAGACCTTTAGTGCCTGCTTTAGTTTTTAACCACTTGTTTGGATTTCCTCTCATCATGCATAGTTTTAAAATTTGTAATTTTTCTTAACCTTTTTAACCTAATCTATACCACTTTATCCTCTTCTTCAGCATACAAGGATCACTTACTTTACATTTTTCTTCTGCATATGATGATTCAAAGTTTCTATAGTTTTTGGTGCCTCTAAGATTTGGCAGTTTTATTTGGAGGCAATTTCTTTCTATAATACTTTTTTTTTTTACCTAAAATCAGGGCTTATCATTTAGTCTCATCTTGTGTATAAAATCTCATCATGATAGACCATCTGTGTATACACACACACACACACAATATATATATATATATATATATATATATATATGTATATACATCTTTAATTGGAAGCATTTCAGGGCAGGTAGTCTTTGTGGCTGATGTGGACATCACAGGTTCATACCCACCGATGACAAGATTGTTCAGATATGCAGAGCAGAATCCTGGAGCAGTGTTGGAAGGGAATTACAATGCATTAATCTCTCAAGCATGGTCCTTTGTAACCTCCTAGCTCTGCTCTCCTTGAGATTGGCCCATACATTTGTGACATCCATTCTGTAACCCACCCCATTTGCTACTCTTAGATGGAAGGCAGGAAGTCAGAATAGGACACAAAAGTCTGTCTGGTAGGCCAGGAGAGATTGTCCTTTGTAAGTAGCAAAGTATTGTGAATGGATAGTATGTAAGGTGAAAGATGGCTATATAATCACAAAATCGAAATGTCTAAGCTCACGAAATAAAGCCACACATATCAGGCTCACTGTAAAAAAATTAAAAATATATAAATATTAAAGAAAATATACTTCATTATTTCAAATTGGAATATGTTCTGTTTTTATATTTGTGATGCTGGTCTCTCAAAAATATTCAGAACCTTTCAAATGTTCAATTAAGAACTTAAATAAAATTTGTATTCTTTTATATACTGTGAATAATGGCTTAGGGTATATATAGTCTGAATATCAAAAGTTCTGATAATTCATATTATTCCCAATTTGAATATGTGATTTTATTTATTTAGTATAGTTTTTTTTTCTACAGGAGAAAGTCAGTGTACAAATATGGTCCAGGTTTCCCTTAAATATTTTTTATTATAATTAATTTGTGTGTGTGTATCTGTGTACATGGTATGTGTATGTTATTGTATGTGTTTGTGTGTGCATATGCCTTGGTACATGTGGAAAACAGAGGACAACTTGCAAGAACATGTTCTCTCCTTGTACCATGTGAGTCTCATTGGTTGAATTTGGGTCATCAGTGTTGATACAAGAGCTTTTACCCTGAGCCACCTCGCTGCCCCCAGCTTTCTTTTTATAGATAAGCCACTGAGACCCTGAAAAGATGCTTGTCCAAGTGCTCCCACAATGGTGGTGTTGGACTATATACCACAAGTTACTCCAGCTTCATCTCTGCTTTATCAATTGCCTCTCATCAGATTTGTAATAATTTCTTAGGATTGTATTTTCTTGACTCATTAAAAAAAAACAATGACTGCTGGGAAAAGGAGAATTAGCCTTCCCTGGGGATAAGCCCACTTATTGGTTGTACAATGCAGAGGGGTCACCCTTGAAACCATATACACACAAAGGACAAAGAAAGCATTCAGCAGGTTGTATATACATACATACACACACACACACACACACACATACATATTCGCTCATTCATATACGTACATATTTACATATGCATATAACAATAATAAACAAAAAGAGTCTCAATGTGATAACATTTGTATTAGTGGAAAAATGGATTTGATTTGTATATTTAGGATAATTATGTAAAACCTTCTTTATGATAGGGTTCCTGATTCATAATACATATATATCTAGATAATTCCTCTTAAATGTAATATTTCTACTGGGTTATCACAGGTGCTCATGCTGACCGTTCTTCATGGGCCTATTGGGTTACCTGGTTCACTACTAATTATTCTACTGGGATAAATAGATGTCAGTTGAGTAAATATTTCTGTTTTTTTAATTACACTTAGCACACTTTTAATATTTTTACATTTTCTTAGAAGGTCATTTGTCATTTTTTCCCTAAAAAATTCCCCACCATTTTTTTATTTAATAGTTTTTATTCCCCTTCTTCTTCTTCTTCTTCTTCTTCTTCTTCTTCTTCTTCTTCTTCTTCTTCTTCTTCTTCTTCTTCTTCCTCTTCTTCCCCTCCTCCTCTCTCTCTCTCTCTCTCTCTCTCTCTCTCTCTCTCTCTCTCTCTCTCTCTCTCCCCTTCCACATTTCCCCTCTCTTCCCTTCCCAAATTCACCATCTCTTCTTTATTATTGTTTTACACACACACACACACACACACACACACACACACACACACACACACCACTGAGTCCATTTGGCTTTTCTTGTATGTACATGTGTTCAGACCACTTGAGATCAGACAAACTATGTGGGAGCTCATCCCTGGAGAAACTGATTCTCACTCTCTCAGCAGACATCGAGCACCTGTAGCTTCATTCAGAGTTGGGAACATGTGCACATTGGCACATCAACTGTTTTTGTCTTTAGGTTGGTCTTGTTCAGGTAACCATGTTGTTGAGAGTTCTTGGGTGCAGATTACCTGTCAGATATAAAAGACACTGACCTTCTGGCTCTTAGAATCATTTTTGCTCTCTCATGCACAAAGTTCACTGAGCCTTACATGAAGTGTTGCACTGGGACTGAGGCCCAACTACATAACTGTTGGTAACCCCTTGACAGAGGTGTCACAATTACAACATTGTGGATATCTTCTCATTTCCATCATTATTGTGGGTCGTTGGCTTTACACATAGGTGGGGTTACAAAGAGTTTCTCTCCCTCAGCAACTCACTTTGTGATATGATGAGATTTAACCCTCAGGGAGGGGCCTCCAGGTCAGCTCCTGCTTGATTCCTTCAAGTCCTTTCTGAAGTGAGTCTTAGCAATAGGATCTTACCTTCAAGTTCTGCATGGCAACTAATGGCAATAGCAATAGCCTTCATCGTTCCAGAGTCTTTTGTATGCCCCTGACCAATAGCTCAAAGGGAGCCTTCCCATGCTTTGCACCGAGCATTTTGTCAGATAGTCTATGACTCCTGAGGGGAACATTATCCTCTCATAAACTTTCAACGTCATCTTAAGTGTAACTCCATAGTGTTGATAAATATTTTGATTTTATTAGTTTATCTCAATCTCACTTTCTAGTCTCTCTAATTATTCAACCCTGGCTACTTTATTTTCTCTGAAAAGCTTCTATACACTTAATTAATGTTGTTGTATAATTATATAGCAGAAGAAGTAACTTCTAGCTATCCATGGGTGTGGTATGAATCATAGATGATAATATTGTTAAGGGGAAATTTTTAATTTTGGAACTGGATATTTTTTAAGGGAACCAAACCTGAAGGCATCCCCTAGGGCTTGCAAAAAGGAAAAATAAGGCACATAAATAAACAAAAAGCATAAAATAGTTAATTCATGGTATCTGCCTTGTGGCAAATATCTTGCCGCTGCTCATGTGCTGAAGGCAGTTGTCTAAGGTGATCACAGTGAGGTTTATTTATTGCTCTCTACAAAGTGTTAATTCCTTGGTCATCTTTTCTTCAACTGCCTCACAACTCAACTGTGTGCAAATCAGTCATTCGGACCAACAGAATACCCAGAGGACCGAGGAGGCAAGGGTCGAACTGGCACCATGATGACTTCACCTTGGTTTACTGACCTAGGAGTGGTAATAAACGTTGCTCCATGCAAGTCTTACTGTCCACTTCTGCAGCATGGTTATTTCTTGCCATTTGCTATAAGACTGGGTTTGTTGCCTGTTACATTTTAAAGCTTCTGAAGGTATATCCAATGTCTAACTTGTGGAAGATATGTTAAAAAAAATTACAGTAAATCAACAGCTTTGGTAGGCATTTAAAGTAGTTGATCACTACAGTGCATTTATATCAATGTATTTTTGATGAACTGAATTAAGGGACCCATTAATATGTACTGTATGGATGTGGCCTGATGAACTCTGGCCTGTCACAGTCATGACAGATCTTCTCTTTTCAATCATCTAATTCAGGGTCTGCACTCAGATTTAGAATCTTGTCCACTGGTTGTTGCCACAGACTGAAGGTAACATCTTCCAAACCAGTAAAGATCATGTCTAAGTCAGAGATACACAGTTCATGGTAAAAAAAAAAAAAAAAAAAAAATACCGTTGCTAGAAGTGTGAAAGGCAGCATTTGCTAAACAGAAAGTGATCCTTCTCCCATCAAAAAACCCCAGGAGACAATTGATAATCCAAAGATTGCTCTATAAGGCCAGAGTCAGGCAAGGACGGTGCTAGTAAGGCCTAAGGAAGGCAGCGTTGCTGTTTCTCAAACGCTTCTCTCATTAACCACTGCCAGATAGGAAAATTCTGGGTCTCTGTACCTTTACTCTCTGACAAATAATAAATATATTTTCCCATGAGTTGTTCAGAGTGAGACTGGACGAATAGGCATCTCCAGAGGTCAAAATTCAGCTTGACGTGAGTACCACCATCTTGAGTCAAAACGGACATGTTTGCTCCAGGATAACTTGGTTAGTTTCCCTCCCTCATTTTCCAACACATGCAGCTAAGCAAAACCATTTGAATGAAATACGGCACTTTACGGCAAGCACAAGGAATGTGCCTGATGTTTTCAATATTGGCTTGAGGTAAACCATGTCATACTGACAGCTTTATGTGTTCCCTTGTGATTCCCAGTGGTCTCATTGCCACCTAAGATGGGGTTTTATCAGTATGTCTCCGATAAATTGTATTCTGTGAAATCCTGGATCTTTCTTTTTCCTTTAGTTTCTTGGTGCCTTGGACCAGTTCTCCTGCACAGAGGGAGTTATTGCAGAACAACAGGCTTTACCTTTAGCTGTGGAGGGCTTCCCTTTTTTTAAAGTGACCTGGCAAATACTCAGTTTCATATATGTGTGCTTATTATCTTTGTATAGTTACAATGTTAATACACCATGTATCTATGGATTGAGTATTCATATATTTCAAGTTAATGTGCTGTGTATGTCTTAAAATATGTATAATAGATCAAAGTCCATTTATTTAACCAAAAATATGTGTATCTGCTATATACTCAAAACTATTAGGTACTTGAGACACTGATTAGAAAGGTAAGCCTTCTTCTCTAACGAAGTGTATTCACAGTGAGGGTTAACTACTATGGATGTGTAGAACTGGAGAGATGGCTCAGTGGTTATGAATACTTGTTGCTTTTGCAATGGACCTGGGCTTAGTTCCCAGCAACCATATGACATTTAACAACCATCTATAGTTCTAGTTTCAGAGGATCCAATACCCTTTTCAGGCCTCTGTGGGCACTGTATGTGTGTGGTACATAGACATACATGCAGGTAAAACACACAGACATATAAAATAAAAATAATAGTGGTTATATCTTATAGCATCATTTCATATAGCAATAAGCTTATGAAAGAAAAAAAATCAGTCAAAAACTGAAGCAAGATCGAAGTGGCCATTTTAGATAGTATCAGGACAGCCTTGTGGAACACTAAAGACTATCCCATGACGTCCGTTAAAGAGGAAGATACATTTGCCATTTCTGTGGTTTTCAGTCCAAGATGTTGCAATGATGATAATATGAGCAAATCACTACTTAATAAACTGACAGTCTCTCATCACCTTTGTTACACAGATATAATCATTGATTGGTTGTAAAAAAGAATAGAAAAAGTATGTCCAAAAGCAATCGGTACGTGAACACTTTGAGGACACGGTGAACGAGATTGATATTTGAATGTGTGATGAAGTGGAGTAGGTTCTACAGGCACTCAGATAAATTTGAGAAATTATCCAACTTCAGTTAGTATATTAATCTTCTGTTCTTTCATAATCTATAAAAAAAAACATGTGGCATACGGCAATGTGTCAAGATTCTTTAAAAGCCTATTTATGTGTCTAAGTTCACATAGATGCATCTTCTTTTGTGTATTACATAATGATGCTGAAACATGAGGCCATTTAAGGATTTGCCAAACGTGGAGAAAGAATATATTTGCAGTTTTTACATTAGGATACAATTATGCTGTGGAAAAGTACCATTGCCTAAATACATCTTGAAAACACGCTTCTGAGAGGCAATGAATAGCACACAAATTCTGATTTCTTCTAAGTCATCTTGAGAAACAGACTATAGACAAATGAGCTGAGCTTTAATAAAGTGTAAATTAGGAGCATATGCCACAGTTTGAAAAGTGGCTGCGTGAAATACATAGAAGGCTCAGCAATAGAGGACTGGGACAGAGTGTGAGGGACAAACTGACATCTGTGGGTTGGCCTGATGATGGTGCATATCTGTAATCTGTAATGCTGACAGGGCTTATGAGGATCTATGCAAATCTCCATTTGCAGAAATGGCAATTTAGCATGGAAAGTGACTTGACCCAAACCTCCCAGCAAGCTAGTCACCTGGCAAATGAATTCAGGCTTTTGACCCAAACTGCCTCCTGCCCCACCTCAATTTTTAAGCCATCTGGTTGAATTTCACAGAACTAAGGCTTAGAAGTAAAGCAGACTTTCCATGCATGCATGTTATTTTCCTTTTCTTTCTTTCTTTTTTATTTTGAACACACTCTCCTTATCTAGTTGAGATTGGTCTCAAACTCCTGATCCTCCTACGTCTTCCTCAAAACCATTAGGTCTGCAGGATAAATTTGCCTCCTGCTGCCAGCTGGGTTAGAGACCATTTCACCAAAGAAAATGATGACAGTGGAAAGAGCAGTAATGTTTACAGCTTGCAGATGCTTATCTCCACTCATGGCCTCGCCACAGACATTTTTACAATTTGTAAATACCAGGAAGAAGACACAGAAACAGGTTGGGAGGAGGGAATCGGGCCACAGTTGGTAGGAGAGGAAAGAATGCCAGACTGAAGTAGACGATCGCAGATTCCAGATCACGAAGGTTGTGTCTCAATTTGAACAGTATTAACTCCCCTAGGCTTCTCTCTGTCCAGAAAATGGAGACGTTTCCTTGGGTAGTTTCTGAGATCTGTTTATGTAACTGGTCAAAGACTGGTTGTGCATGCAGCTTTCTGAGAGTATAGGCACATGCTTGTCACAGAGCTACACCCCAGCCATGTTGTGCTTCTTGGATGAGCCTGTTGCTGCTCTTTGTACACAACTAGGAGACACTGGTCCATTCTGAGGTAGGGACCAAGCCTTCCTGGCTGTCTGTCAGTATATCTGCTGACTTGGAATTACATTCAACTACTGATGGGTGGTAGCAGTAACAAGGATGATTCAGAGGGAGAGTTTCAGTGATCATAAATCACGTGCCAAACAAAATCCTTGCATGAGGGGTCAGTATAGAATGGTAGTTAATGGCATGTAGGTAGCTTTGTACTCAAATCTCAGCTAAGTAGTTCCTTACCATGTAAAATCTGCAAGGCTTCCAAGGTCTTACCCTGCCTGTGACTACGTCTATAAGTCAGTGTTCTACTTCCCCAGCTCCCCCATGTTCCTTTTACTTCAGCCCCCACACCTTCCTTTGCTATTCTGTGCTCAGGTGAAGCACACTTCTGTCTCAGGAACTTTCTCACATGCTCTTTCAATCTAGTAATCTTTTTCTTTGCATGAAATAAAACTCTTTTGCTTCAGGTTTTCCTCAAACACCATGTATTTTAGAGAAACTTTCCCTTGCTGTGCTGATAATGATATAAACCCAAATTTCCACATGCTCTGCTTAATATTTCTCACAGTCGTTCACAGCACTATTATATATGCATTCTGCCTGGGAGTGTTCTGCCTAACTCATGCTAGTGCAGGAAATTGTTTAATGCTGTCCTCATTTTAAATTTTTCCTTGTCATATAACCGAGGTCTAAAACAAAGTCCTTCACACTGTAACTGCCCAGAACATGT